>NC_090236.1:46200415-46427915 GCF_024489055.1 Chanodichthys erythropterus
CAAGTCTCTATGACCTTCTGATCCAAAGATATGATCTCACAGATTTTGACCCAATGTTAAGTCTATGGGAGTTTTTTCAACCATTTTTTTCGTACACTGTGCGAACATCGTACACCCGATCGCTTAGAAAAGTCATAGCACACCTCTCCTCAATAAGCCGGTCGATTTGACACCTCATATGTGGGTCTACGACAAACGGTGCGGGACGAGTTACACGCCAAAGTTTTGTTCAGGTGAATAGTAATTACAATACTAGAATGTACATTTCCTGAAGAAAATGTGAATGGTGCTTGCAGTGGCAAAATTCGGCACCGGTTGCTAGGGTGCTGTAATTGGTTGCTAGGGCGTGGCTATGAAGATGCTGTGTCAATACTTATTGGCAGGCTGAATCAAAAGAGCCCAGCCCCAAGTCTCTATGACCTTCTAAACCAAAGATATGATCTCACAGATTTGGCCCCCATGTTAAGTCTATGGGAGTTTTTCAGCCGTTTTTCGTACGCTGTGCGAACATCGTACACCTAATCGCTTAGAAAAGTCATAGCACACCTCTCCTCAATAAGCCGGTCGATTTGACACCTCATTCGTGGGTCTACGACAAACGGTGCGGGACGAGTTACGTGCCAAAGTTTTGTTCAGGTGAATAGTAATTACAATACTAGAATGTACATTTCCTGAAGAAAATGTGAACGGTGCTTGCAGTGGCAAAATTCGCCACTCGGTTGCTAGGGTGCTGAAATTGGTTGCTAGGGTGTGGCCATGAAGTCACTACTTATTGGCGGCTTGATAGGCCGAGTCAAAAGAGCCCAGCCCCAAGTCTCTATGACCTTCTAAACCAAAGATATGATCTCACACATTTGGCCCCCATGTTAAGTCTATGGGAGTTTTTTCAGCCGTTTTTTCGTATGCTGTGCGAACATCGTACACCCGATCGCTTAGAAAAGTCATAGCACACCTCTCCTCAATAAGCCGGTCGATTTGACACCTCATTCGTGGGTCTACGACAAACGTTGCGGGACGAGTTACGCGCCAAAGTTTTGTTCAGGTGAATAGTAATTACAATACTAGAATGTACATTTCCTGAAGAAAATGTGAATGGTGCTTGCAGTGGCAAAATTCGGCACCGGTTGCTAGGGTGCTGTAATTGGTTGCTAGGGTGTGGCTATGAAGTTGCTGTGTCACTACTTATTGGCTGGCCGAATCAAAAGATCCCAGCTCCAAGTCTCTATGACCATCTAAACCAAAGATATGATCTCACAGATTTGGCCCCCATGTTAAGTCTATGGGAGTTTTTTCAGCCGTTTTTTTTGTACGCTGTGCGAACATCGTACACCCAATCGCTTAGAAAAGTCATAGCACACCTCTCCTCAATAAGCCGGTCGATTTGACACCTCATTCGTGGGTCTACGACAAAAACTGCGGGACGAGTTACGCGCCAAAGTTTTGTTCAGGTGAATAGTAATTACAATACTAGAATGTACATTTCCTGAAGAAAATGTGAATGGTGCTTGCAGTGGCAAAATTCGGCCCCGGTTGCTAGGGTGCTGTAATTGGTTGCTAGGGCGTGGCTATGAAGTTGCTGTGTCACTACTTATTGGCTGGCCGAATCAAAAGAGCCCAGCCCCAAGTCTCTATGACCTTCTGATCCAAAGATATGATCTCACAGATTTTGACCCAATGTTAAGTCTATGGGAGTTTTTTCAGCCGTTTTTTCGTACGCTGTGCGAACATCGTACACCCGATCGCTTAGAAAAGTCATAGCACACCTCTCCTCAATAAGCCGGTCGATTTGACACCTCATATGTGGGTCTACGACAAACGGTGCGGGACGAGTTACGCGCCAAAGTTTTGTTCAGGTGAATAGTAATTACAATACTAGAATGTACATTTCCTGAAGAAAATGTGAATGGTGCTTGCAGTGGCAAAACTCGGCACTCTTGATTAGCATGATGCTAACATAATTACCGTCCTGCTAGGATGTTTTTATCAAGATGCTAACATGATTAGCATGTTGCTAGCATTATGCTAACACCCTTAGCATGCTGCTAGCATGTTTTTAGAAAGATGCTAATCATGTTAGCATTATGCTAGCAACATGCTAACATGATTAGCATTTGTTGCTAGCATAATGCTAACACCCTTAGCATGCTGCTTAGCATGTTTTTAGAAAGATGCTAATCATGTTAGCATAATGCTAGCAACATGCTAACATGATTAGCATAATGCTAGCATGATGCTAGCATGATTACCATGTTGCTAGCATGTTTTTAACAAGATGCTAACATAATTAGCATGTTTGCTAGCATGATGCTAACATGATTAGCATGCTACTAGCATGATGCTAACACAATTAGCATGTTACCAGCATGATGTAACACATTTTTACTAGTTTGTGTCATGTTTAAACCCTAAGCTAATCACTATTAGCATGTAGCTATTCACTGCTAGCATGTGTAGCATGTTGGAAGTTCAGTTTGCTAGCATGAGTCAAAAGAGCCAACCGCCATGTCTCTATGATGCTCTGATGCAGAGATATAGATCTTGCTAAACGGTTGCTAGGGTACTCTGTTTGGTTGCTAAGGAGTGGCTTGGCAGCTACCAATGATGATACTCCAAAGGCTGCTTGACAATATAAACCAACCCCCATGTCTTTATGATGTTCTGATGCAGAGATATAGATCTTGCAAAACGGTTGCTAGGGTACTCTGTTTGGTTGCTAGGGAGTGGCTTGGCAGCTGCTAGTAATGATAAACCAAAGGCTGCTTGCCAGTATAAATGATATAAACCAATCCCCATGCCTCTATGATATTCAGATTTGAAGATATCTGCCTATGCTTTGGGTTGCTAGGGTGCTTTAAATGGTTGCTAAGGCGTGGCTATGATGTCTTTAAGGTGATTTGTGATTGGCGGTTTGCTGCCTCCAGTCAAATGAGCCCACCCTCTTGTTTGTACGACACTTCTATCCAAAGATATTCATTTGATCTTTTTCAATGGAAGTCAATGGAACTTGTTGCTATGGTGCTCTATATGGTTGCTAGGGCGTGGCTTGATAGCTTCACAATGATCCTGAGAGACTGATTGGTTGCCTGAGTAAAATGGGCCCACCCCCTTGTCTCTATGACATTGTGATCCAGAGTTATGTTCAATACAAAATCCCTATGTAATTTCCCATAGTAGGAAAAACACAGTACTTCCTGGTTCATGGGCACGGCTTCACCATAGTATGTCTATGGGGCAACTTTGGGCAGCTCTTGCGCCCCAGGGGTACAACTTACACCCCATTTTGAGGTATGGTCTGAGAGAGCCTATCAGGCTCTTCAAACGTGGTAACCCACATGTTTCTATGAAATTCTCGTTAGGAGCTATTACTCATCAAAGTTTGTCCCAATGCAAAGTCTATGGGATTTTTTTCGCTACTTTTTCGCCCGCCGGACGAACATCGTACACCCGATCGCTTATAAAAGTCATAGCACACCTGTCCTCAATGAGCCGGTCGATTTGACACCTCATTCATGGGTCTATGACAAAAACTGCGGGAGGAGTAGCGCGCAGAAATTGTGTCCAGAAGAAGAAGAAGAAGAATAATAAGTATGCAGAAGAATAAGAATGGAGCTTTGCCTTTGGCAAGCACCATTAACTAGAATGTACATTTCCTGAAGAAAATGTGAATGGTGCTTGCAGTGGAAAAATTCGCTACTCGGTTGCTAGGGTGCTGTAATTGGTTGCTAGGGCGTGGCTATGAAGTTGCTGTGTCACTACTTATTGGCTGGCCGAATCAAAAGAGCCCAGCCCCAAGTCTCCATGACCTTCCAATCCAAAGATATGATCTCACAGATTTTGACTCAATGTTAAGTCTATGGGAGTTTTTTCAGCCATTTTTTTCGTATGCTGTGCGAACAGCGTACAACCGATCACTTAGAGAAGTCATAGCACACCTCTCCTCAATAAGCCGGTCGATTTGACACCTCATTTGTGGGTCTACGACAAACGGTGCGGGACGAGTTACGCGCCAAAGTTTTGTTGAGGTGAATAGTAATTACAATACTAGAATGTACATTTCCTGAAGAAAATGTGAATGGTGCTTGCAGTGGTAAAATTCGGCCCCAGTTGCTAGGGTGATGTAATTGGTTGCTAGGGCGTCGCTATGAAGTTGCTGTGTCACTACTTATTGGCTGGCCGAATCAAAAGAGCCCAGCCCCAAGTCTCTATGACCTTCTGATCCATAGATATGATCTCACAGATTTTGACCCAATGTTAAGTCTATGGGAGTTTTTTCAGCCGTTTTTTCGTACGCTGTGCGGACATCGTACACACGATCGCTTAGAAAAGTCATAGCACACCTCTCCTCGATAAGCCGGTCGATTTGACACCTCATTCATGGGTCTACGACAAACGGTGCGGGACGAGTTACGCGCCAAAGTTTTGTTCAGGTGAATAGTAATTACAATACTAGAATGTACATTTCCTGAAGAAAATGTGAATGGTGCTTGCAGTGGCAAAAATCGGCACCGGTTGCTAGGGTGCTGTAATTGGTTGCTAGGGCGTGGCTATGAAGTTGCTGTGCCACTACTTATTGGCTGGCCGAATCAAAAGAGCCCAGCCCCAAGTCTCTATGACCTTCTGATCCAAAGATATGATCTCACAGATTTTGACCCAATGTTAAGTCTATGGGAGTTTTTTCAACCATTTTTTTCGTACACTGTGCGAACATCGTACACCCGATCGCTTAGAAAAGTCATAGCACACCTCTCCTCAATAAGCCGGTCGATTTGACACCTCATATGTGGGTCTACGACAAACGGTGCGGGACGAGTTACACGCCAAAGTTTTGTTCAGGTGAATAGTAATTACAATACTAGAATGTACATTTCCTGAAGAAAATGTGAATGGTGCTTGCAGTGGCAAAATTCGGCACCGGTTGCTAGGGTGCTGTAATTGGTTGCTAGGGCGTGGCTATGAAGATGCTGTGTCAATACTTATTGGCAGGCTGAATCAAAAGAGCCCAGCCCCAAGTCTCTATGACCTTCTAAACCAAAGATATGATCTCACAGATTTGGCCCCCATGTTAAGTCTATGGGAGTTTTTCAGCCGTTTTTTCGTACGCTGTGCGAACATCGTACACCTAATCGCTTAGAAAAGTCATAGCACACCTCTCCTCAATAAGCCGGTCGATTTGACACCTCATTCGTGGGTCTACGACAAACGGTGCGGGACGAGTTACGTGCCAAAGTTTTGTTCAGGTGAATAGTAATTACAATACTAGAATGTACATTTCCTGAAGAAAATGTGAACGGTGCTTGCAGTGGCAAAATTCGCCACTCGGTTGCTAGGGTGCTGAAATTGGTTGCTAGGGTGTGGCCATGAAGTCACTACTTATTGGCGGCTTGATAGGCCGAGTCAAAAGAGCCCAGCCCCAAGTCTCTATGACCTTCTAAACCAAAGATATGATCTCACACATTTGGCCCCCATGTTAAGTCTATGGGAGTTTTTTCAGCCGTTTTTTCGTATGCTGTGCGAACATCGTACACCCGATCGCTTAGAAAAGTCATAGCACACCTCTCCTCAATAAGCCGGTCGATTTGACACCTCATTCGTGGGTCTACGACAAACGTTGCGGGACGAGTTACGCGCCAAAGTTTTGTTCAGGTGAATAGTAATTACAATACTAGAATGTACATTTCCTGAAGAAAATGTGAATGGTGCTTGCAGTGGCAAAATTCGGCACCGGTTGCTAGGGTGCTGTAATTGGTTGCTAGGGTGTGGCTATGAAGTTGCTGTGTCACTACTTATTGGCTGGCCGAATCAAAAGATCCCAGCTCCAAGTCTCTATGACCATCTAAACCAAAGATATGATCTCACAGATTTGGCCCCCATGTTAAGTCTATGGGAGTTTTTTCAGCCGTTTTTTTGTACGCTGTGCGAACATCGTACACCCAATCGCTTAGAAAAGTCATAGCACACCTCTCCTCAATAAGCCGGTCGATTTGACACCTCATTCGTGGGTCTACGACAAAAACTGCGGGACGAGTTACGCGCCAAAGTTTTGTTCAGGTGAATAGTAATTACAATACTAGAATGTACATTTCCTGAAGAAAATGTGAATGGTGCTTGCAGTGGCAAAAATCGGCACCGGTTGCTAGGGTGCTGTAATTGGTTGCTAGGGCGTGGCTATGAAGTTGCTGTGCCACTACTTATTGGCTGGCCGAATCAAAAGAGCCCAGCCCCAAGTCTCTATGACCTTCTGATCCAAAGATATGATCTCACAGATTTTGACCCAATGTTAAGTCTATGGGAGTTTTTTCAACCATTTTTTTCGTACACTGTGCGAACATCGTACACCCGATCGCTTAGAAAAGTCATAGCACACCTCTCCTCAATAAGCCGGTCGATTTGACACCTCATATGTGGGTCTACGACAAACGGTGCGGGACGAGTTACGCGCCAAAGTTTTGTTCAGGTGAATAGTAATTACAATACTAGAATGTACATTTCCTGAAGAAAATGTGAATGGTGCTTGCAGTGGCAAAATTCGGCCCCGGTTGCTAGGGTGCTGTAATTGGTTGCTAGGGCGTGGCTATGAAGTTGCTGCGTCACTACTTATTGGCTGGCCGAATCAAAAGAGCCCAGCCCCAAGTCTCTATGACCTTCTGATCCAAAGATATGATATCACAGATTTTGACCCAATGTTAAGTCTATGGGAGTTTTTTCAGCCGATTTTTTCGTACGCTGTGCGAACATCGTACACCCGATCGCTTAGAAAAGTCATAACACACCTCTCCTCGATAAGCCGGTCGATTTGACACCTCATTTGTGGGTCTATGACAAACGGTGCAGGACGAGTTACGCGCCAAAGTTTTGTTCAGGTGAATAGTAATTACAATACTAGAATGTACATTTCCTGAAGAAAATGTGAATGGTGCTTGCAGTGGTAAAATTCGGCCCCAGTTGCTAGGGTGATGTAATTGGTTGCTAGGGCGTCGCTATGAAGTTGCTGTGTCACTACTTATTGGCTGGCCGAATCAAAAGAGCCCAGCCCCAAGTCTCTATGACCTTCTGATCCATAGATATGATCTCACAGATTTTGACCCAATGTTAAGTCTATGGGAGTTTTTTCAGCCGTTTTTTCGTACGCTGTGCGGACATCGTACACACGATCGCTTAGAAAAGTCATAGCAACCCTCTCCTCGATAAGCCGGTCGATTTGACACCTCATTCATGGGTCTACGACAAACGGTGCGGGACGAGTTACGCGCCAAAGTTTTGTTCAGGTGAATAGTAATTACAATACTAGAATGTACATTTCCTGAAGAAAATGTGAATGGTGCTTGCAGTGGCAAAATTCGTCACCGGTTGCTAGGGTGCTGTAATTGGTTGCTAGGGCGTGGCTATGAAGATGCTGTGTCAATACTTATTGGCTGGCCGAATCAAAAGAGCCCAGCCCCAAGTCTCTATGACCTTCTGATCCAAAGATATGATCTCACAGATTTTGATCCAATGTTAAGTCTATAGGAGTTTTTCCAGCCATTTTTTTTGTACGCTGTGCGAACATCGTACACCCGATCGCTTAGAAAAGTCATAGCACACCTCTCCTCAATAAGCCGGTCGATTTGACACCTCATTTGTGGGTCTAGGACAAACGGTGCGGGACGAGTTACGCGCCAAAGTTTTGTTCAGGTGAATAGTAATTACAATACTAGAATGTACATTTCCTGAAGAAAATGTGAATGGTGCTTGCAGTGGAAAAAACACCGGACTCGGTTGCTAGGGTGCTGTAATTGGTTGCTAGGGCGTGGCTATGAACTACTTATTGGCTACTTGATAGGCCGAGTAAAAAGAGCCCAGCCCCAAGTCTCTAAGATCTTCTGATCCAAAGATATGATATCTTAGATTTTGTCCCAATGTTAAGTCTATGGGACTTTTTTCAGCCGATTTTTCGTACGCTGTGCGAACATCGTACACCCGATCGCTTAGAAAAGTCATAGCACACCTCTCCTCAATAAGCCGGTCGATTTGACACCTCATTCGTGGGTCTACGACAAACGGTGCGGGACGAGTTACACGCCAAAGTTTTGTTCAGGTGAATAGTAATTACAATACTAGGAATGTACATTTCCTGAAGAAAATGTGAATGGTGCTTGCAGTGGCAAAATTCGTCACCGGTTGCTAGGGTGCTGTAATTGGTTGCTAGGGCGTGGCTATGAAGATGCTGTGTCAATACTTATTGGCTGGCCGAATCAAAAGAGCCCAGCCCCAAGTCTCTATGACCTTCTGATCCAAAGATATGATCTCACAGATTTTGATCCAATGTTAAGTCTATAGGAGTTTTTCCAGCCATTTTTTTTGTACGCTGTGCGAACATCGTACACCCGATCGCTTAGAAAAGTCATAGCACACCTCTCCTCAATAAGCCGGTCGATTTGACACCTCATTTGTGGGTCTAGGACAAACGGTGCGGGACGAGTTACGCGCCAAAGTTTTGTTCAGGTGAATAGTAATTACAATACTAGAATGTACATTTTCTGAAGAAAATGTGAATGGTGCTTGCAGTGGCAAAACACCGGACTCGGTTGCTAGGGTGCTGTAATTGGTTGCTAGGGCGTGGCTATGAAGTTGCTGTGCCACTACTTATTGGCTGGCCGAATCAAAAGAGCCCAGCCCCAAGTCTCTATGACCTTCTGATCCAAAGATATGATCTCACAGATTTTGACCCAATGTTAAGTCTATGGGAGTTTTTTCAGCCATTTTTTTCGTACGCTGTGCGAACATCGTACACCCGATCGCTTAGAAAAGTCATAGCACACCTCTCCTCAATAAGCCGGTCGATTTGACACCTCATTTGTGGGTCTAGGACAAACGGTGCGGGACGAGTTACGCGCCAAAGTTTTGTTCAGGTGAATAGTAATTACAATACTAGAATGTACATTTCCTGAAGAAAATGTGAATGGTGCTTGCAGTGGCAAAATTCGGCACCGGTTGCTAGGGTGCTGTAATATGTTGCTAGGGCGTGGCTATGAAGTCACTAATTATTGGCTGCTTGATAGGCCAAGTCAAAAGAGCCTAGCCCCAAGTCTCTATGACCTTCTGATCCAAAGATATGATCTCACAGATTTGGTCCCCATGTTAAGTCTATGGGACATTTTTCAGACGATTTTTCGTCCGCTGTGCAAACATCGTACACCCGATCGCTTAGAAAAGTCATAGCACACCTCTCCTCAATAAGCCGGTCGATTTGACACCTCATTCATGGGTCTACGACAAATGGTGCGGGACAAGTTACGCGCCAAAGTTTTGTCTAGGTGAATAGTAATTACAATACTAGAATGTACATTTCCTGAAGAAAATGTGAATGGTGCTTGCAGTGGCAAAAATCGGCACCGGTTGCTAGGGTGCTGTAATTGGTTGCTAGGGCGTGGCTATGAAGTTGCTGTGCCACTACTTATTGGCTGGCCGAATCAAAAGAGCCCAGCCCCAAGTCTCTATGACCTTCTGATCCAAAGATATGATCTCACAGATTTTGACCCAATGTTAAGTCTATGGGAGTTTTTTCAACCATTTTTTTCGTACACTGTGCGAACATCGTACACCCGATCGCTTAGAAAAGTCATAGCACACCTCTCCTCAATAAGCCGGTCGATTTGACACCTCATATGTGGGTCTACGACAAACGGTGCGGGACGAGTTACGCGCCAAAGTTTTGTTCAGGTGAATAGTAATTACAATACTAGAATGTACATTTCCTGAAGAAAATGTGAATGGTGCTTGCAGTGGCAAAACTCAGCACTCTTGATTAGCATGATGCTAACATAATTACCGTCCTGCTAGGATGTTTTTAGCAAGATGCTAACAGATTAGCATGTTGCTAGCATGATGCTAACACCCATAGCATGATGCCAGCATGTTTTTAGCAAGATTCTAATCATGTTAGCATAATGCTAGCAAAACATGCTAACATGATTAGCATAATGCTAGCATGATGCTAGCATGATTACCATGTTGCTACCATGATTTTAACAAGATGCTAATCATGTTAGCATAATGCTAGCAACATGCTAACATGATTAGCATAATGGTAACATGATGCTAGCATGATTACCATGTTGCTAGCATGTTTTTAACAAGATGCTAACATGATTAGCATGTTGCTAGCATGATGCTAACACCCTAAGCATGCTGCTAGCATGTTTTAAACAAAATGCTAGTCATGTTAGCATAATGCTAGCAACATGCTAACATGATTAAGATAATGCTAAGCATGATGCTAAAGCATGATTACCATGTTGCTATCATTATTTTAACCAAATGCTAATCATGTTAGCAACATGCTAACATGATTAGCATGCTGCTAGCATGATGCTAACACCCTTAGCATGCTGCTAGCATGTTTTAAACAAGATGCTAATCATGTTAGCATAATGCTAGCAAACATGCTAACATGATTAGCATAATGCTAGCATGATGCTAGCATGATTACCATGTTGTTAGCATGATTTTAACAAGATGCTAATCATGTTAGCATAATGCTAGCAACATGCTAACATCATTAGCATAATGCTAGCATGATGCTAGCATGATTACCATGTTGTTAGCATGTATTTAACAAGATGCTAACATGATTAGCATGTTTGCTAACATGATGCTAACATGATTAGCATGCTACTAGCATCATGCTAACACAATTAACATGCCACTAGCATTATTCTAACACATTTTTACTAGGTGGAAGTCCAGTTTGCTAGCATGAGTCAAAAGAGCCAACCGCCATGTCTCTATAATGTTCTGATGCAGAAATATAGGTGTTTCAAAACGGTTGCTAGGGTACTCTGTTTGGTTGCTAGGGAGTGGCTTGGTAGCTACCAATGATGATACTCCAAAGGCTGCTTGACAATATAAACCAACACCCATGTCTCTACGATGTTCTGATGCAGAGATATAGATCTTGCAAAACGGTTGCTAGGGTACTCTGTTTGGTTGCTAGGGAGTGGCTTGGCAGCTGCCAGTAATGATAAACCAAAGGCTGCTTGCCAGTATGAATGATATAAACCAACCCCCATTCCTCTATGATGTTCAGATTTGAAGATATCCCCTCTATGCTTTGAGTTGCTAGGGTGCTCTAAATAGTTGCTAGGGCGTGGCTATGATATCTTGAAGGTGATTCGTGATTGGCCGTTTGCTGCCCCGAGTCAAATGAGCCCACCCTCATGTTTCTATGACACTCCTATCCAAAGATATTCCTTTGATCTTTTTCAATGGAAGTCTATGGAACTTGTTGCTATGGTGCTCTATATGGTTGCTAGGGCGTGGCTCGATAGCTTCACAATGATCCTGAGAGACTGATTGGTTGCCTGAGTAAAATGAGCCCACCCCCTTGTCTCTATGACATTGTGATCCAGAGTTATGTTCAATACAAAATCCCTATGTAATTTCCCATAGTAGGAAAAACACAGTACTTCCTGGTTCATGGGCACGGCTTCACCATAGTATGTCTATGGGGCAACTTTGGGCAGCTCTTGCGCCCCAGGGGTACAACTTACACCCCATTTTGAGGTATGGTCTGAGAGAGCCTATCAGGCTCTTCAAACGTGGTAACCCACATGTTTCTATGAAATTCTCGTTAGGAGCTATTACTCGTCAAAGTTTGTCCCAATGCAAAGTCTATGGGATTTTTTTCGCTACTTTTTCGCCCGCCGGACGAACATCGTACACCCGATCGCTTATAAAAGTCATAGCACACCTCTCCTCAATGAGCCGGTCGATTTGACACCTCATTCATGGGTCTATGACAAAAACTGCGGGAGGAGTAGCGCGCAGAAATTGTGTCCAGAAGAAGAAGAAGAAGAATAATAAGTATGCAGAAGAATAAGAATGGAGCTTTGCCTTTGGCAAGCACCATTAACTAGAATGTACATTTCCTGAAGAAAATGTGAATGGTGCTTGCAGTGGCAAAATTCGGCCCCGGTTGCTAGGGTGCTGTAATTGGTTGCTAGGGCGTGGCTATGAAGTTGCTGTGTCACTACTTATTGGCTGGCCGAATCAAAAGAGCCCAGCCCCAAGTCTCTATGACCTTCTGATCCAAAGATATGATCTCACAGATTTTGACCCAATGTTAAGTCTATGGGAGTTTTTTCAGCCGTTTTTTCGTACGCTGTGCGAACATCGTACACCCGATCGCTTAGAAAAGTCATAGCACACCTCTCCTCAATAAGCCGGTCGATTTGACACCTCATATGTGGGTCTACGACAAACGGTGCGGGACGAGTTACGCGCCAAAGTTTTGTTCAGGTGAATAGTAATTACAATACTAGAATGTACATTTCCTGAAGAAAATGTGAATGGTGCTTGCAGTGGCAAAACTCGGCACTCTTGATTAGCATGATGCTAACATAATTACCGTCCTGCTAGGATGTTTTTATCAAGATGCTAACATGATTAGCATGTTGCTAGCATTATGCTAACACCCTTAGCATGCTGCTAGCATGTTTTTAGAAAGATGCTAATCATGTTAGCATTATGCTAGCAACATGCTAACATGATTAGCATTTGTTGCTAGCATAATGCTAACACCCTTAGCATGCTGCTAGCATGTTTTTAGAAAGATGATAATCATGTTAGGATTATGCTAGCAACATGCTAACATGATTAGCATAATGCTAGCATGATGCTAGCATGATTACCATGTTGCTAGCATGTTTTTAACAAGATGCTAACATAATTAGCATGTTTGCTAGCATGATGCTAACATGATTAGCATGCTACTAGCATGATGCTAACACAATTAGCATGTTACCAGCATGATATAACACATTTTTACTAGTTTGTGTCATGTTTAAACCCTAAGCTAATCACTATTAGCATGTAGCTATTCACTGCTAGCATGTGTAGCATGTTGGAAGTTCAGTTTGCTAGCATGAGTCAAAAGAGCCAACCGCCATGTCTCTATGATGCTCTGATGCAGAGATATAGATCTTGCTAAACGGTTGCTAGGGTACTCTGTTTGGTTGCTAAGGAGTGGCTTGGCAGCTACCAATGATGATACTCCAAAGGCTGCTTGACAATATAAACCAACCCCCATGTCTTTATGATGTTCTGATGCAGAGATATAGATCTTGCAAAACGGTTGCTAGGGTACTCTGTTTGGTTGCTAGGGAGTGGCTTGGCAGCTGCTAGTAATGATAAACCAAAGGCTGCTTGCCAGTATAAATGATATAAACCAATCCCCATGCCTCTATGATATTCAGATTTGAAGATATCTGCCTATGCTTTGGGTTGCTAGGGTGCTTTAAATGGTTGCTAAGGCGTGGCTATGATGTCTTTAAGGTGATTTGTGATTGGCGGTTTGCTGCCTCCAGTCAAATGAGCCCACCCTCTTGTTTGTACGACACTTCTATCCAAAGATATTCATTTGATCTTTTTCAATGGAAGTCAATGGAACTTGTTGCTATGGTGCTCTATATGGTTGCTAGGGCGTGGCTTGATAGCTTCACAATGATCCTGAGAGACTGATTGGTTGCCTGAGTAAAATGGGCCCACCCCCTTGTCTCTATGACATTGTGATCCAGAGTTATGTTCAATACAAAATCCCTATGTAATTTCCCATAGTAGGAAAAACACAGTACTTCCTGGTTCATGGGCACGGCTTCACCATAGTATGTCTATGGGGCAACTTTGGGCAGCTCTTGCGCCCCAGGGGTACAACTTACACCCCATTTTGAGGTATGGTCTGAGAGAGCCTATCAGGCTCTTCAAACGTGGTAACCCACATGTTTCTATGAAATTCTCGTTAGGAGCTATTACTCATCAAAGTTTGTCCCAATGCAAAGTCTATGGGATTTTTTTCGCTACTTTTTCGCCCGCCGGACGAACATCGTACACCCGATCGCTTATAAAAGTCATAGCACACCTGTCCTCAATGAGCCGGTCGATTTGACACCTCATTCATGGGTCTATGACAAAAACTGCGGGAGGAGTAGCGCGCAGAAATTGTGTCCAGAAGAAGAAGAAGAAGAATAATAAGTATGCAGAAGAATAAGAATGGAGCTTTGCCTTTGGCAAGCACCATTAACTAGAATGTACATTTCCTGAAGAAAATGTGAATGGTGCTTGCAGTGGCAAAACTCGGCACTCTTGATTAGCATTATGCTAACATAATTACCGTCCTGCTAGGATGTTTTTAGCAAGATGCTAACATGATTAGCATGTTGCTAGCATTATGCTAACACCCTTAGCATCCTGCTAACATGTTTTTAGAAAGATGCGAATCATGTTAACATAATGCTAGCAAAATGCTAACATGATTAGCATGTTGCTAGCATTATGCTAACACCCTTAGCATGCTGCTAGCATGTTTTTAGAAAGATGCTAATCATGTTAGCATAATGTTAGCAAAACATGCTAACATGATTAGCATAATGCTAGCATGATGCTAGCATGATTACCATGTTGTTAGCATGTTTTTAACAAGATGCTAATCATGTTAGCATAATGCTAGCAACATGCTAACATGATTAGCATTATGGTAACATGATGCTAGCATGATTACCATTTTGCTAGCATGTTTTTAACAAGATGCTAACATGATTAGCATGTTGCTAGCATGATGCTAACACCCTAAGCATGCTGCCAGAATGTTTTAAACAAAATGCTAGTCATGTTAGCATAATGCTAGCAACATGCTAACATGATTAGCATAATGCTAGCATGATGCTAGCATGATTACCATGTTGCTAGCATTATTTTAACCAAATGCTAATCATGTTATCATTATGTTAGGAACATGCTAACATGATTAGCATGTTGCTAGCATGATGCTAACACCCTTAGCATGCTGCTAGCATGTTTTAAACAAGATGCTAATCATGTTAGCATAATGCTAGCAAACATGCTAACATGATTAGCATAATGCTAGCATGATGCTAGCATGATTACCATGTTTTTAGCATGATTTTAACAAGATGCTAATCATGTTAGCATAATGTTAGCAACATGCTAACATCATTAGCATAATGCTAGCATGATGCTAGCATGATTACCATGTTGTTAGCATGTATTTAACAAGATGCTAACATGATTAGCATGTTTGCTAACATGATGCTAACATGATTAGCATGCTACTAGCATCATGCTAACACAATTAACATGCCACTAGCATTATTCTAACACATTTTTACTAGTTTGTGTCATGTTTAAACCTTAAGCTAATCACTATTAGCATGTAGCTATTCACTGCTAGCATGTGTAGCATGGTGGAAGTCCAGTTGTTAGCATGAGTCAAAAGAGCCAACCGCCATGTCTCTATAATGTTCTGATGCAGAAATATAGGTGTTTCAAAACGGTTGCTAGGGTACTCTGTTTGGTTGCTAGGGAGTGGCTTGGTAGCTACCAATGATGATACTCCAAAGGCTGCTTGACAATATAAACCAACACCCATGTCTCTACGATGTTCTGATGCAGAGATATAGATCTTGCAAAACGGTTGCTAGGGTACTCTGTTTGGTTGCTAGGGAGTGGCTTGGCAGCTGCCAGTAATGATAAACCAAAGGCTGCTTGCCAGTATGAATGATATAAACCAACCCCCATTCCTCTATGATGTTCAGATTTGAAGATATCCCCTCTATGCTTTGAGTTGCTAGGGTGCTCTAAATAGTTGCTAGGGCGTGGCTATGATATCTTGAAGGTGATTCGTGATTGGCCGTTTGCTGCCCCGAGTCAAATGAGCCCACCCTCATGTTTCTATGACACTCCTATCCAAATATATTCCTTTGATCTTTTTCAATGGAAGTCTATGGAACTTGTTGCTATGGTGCTCTATATGGTTGCTAGGGCGTGGCTCGATAGCTTCACAATGATCCTGAGAGACTGATTGGTTGCCTGAGTAAAATGAGCCCACCCCCTTGTCTCTATGACATTGTGATCCAGAGTTATGTTCAATACAAAATCCCTATGTAATTTCCCATAGTAGGAAAAACACAGTACTTCCTGGTTCATGGGCACGGCTTCACCATAGTATGTCTATGGGGCAACTTTGGGCAGCTCTTGCGCCCCAGGGGTACAACTTACACCCCATTTTGAGGTATGGTCTGAGAGAGCCTATCAGGCTCTTCAAACGTGGTAACCCACATGTTTCTATGAAATTCTCGTTAGGAGCTATTACTCGTCAAAGTTTGTCCCAATGCAAAGTCTATGGGATTTTTTTCGCTACTTTTTCGCCCGCCGGACGAACATCGTACACCCGATCGCTTATAAAAGTCATAGCACACCTCTCCTCAATGAGCCGGTCGATTTGACACCTCATTCATGGGTCTATGACAAAAACTGCGGGAGGAGTAGCGCGCAGAAATTGTGTCCAGAAGAAGAAGAAGAAGAATAATAAGTATGCAGAAGAATAAGAATGGAGCTTTGCCTTTGGCAAGCACCATTAATAATAAGTATGCAGGAGAATAAGAATGGAGCTTTGCCTTTGGCAAGCACCATTAACTAGAATGTACATTTCCTGAAGAAAATGTGAATGGTGCTTGCAGTGGCAAAATTCGGCCCCGGTTGCTAGGGTGCTGTAATTGGTTGCTAGGGCGTGGCTATGAAGTTGCTGTGTCACTACTTATTGGCTGGCCAAATCAAAAGAGCCCAGCCCCAAGTCTCTATGACCTTCTGATCCAAAGATATGATCTCACAGATTTTGTCCCAATGTTAAGTCTATGGGATTTTTTTCAGCCGTTTTTTTCGTACGCTGTGCGAACATCGTACACTCGATCGCTTATAAAAGTCATAGCACACCTCTCCTCAATAAGCCGGTCGATTTGACACCTCATTCGTGGGTCTACGACAAACGGTGCGGGACGAGTTACGCGCCAAAGTTTTGTTCAGGTGAATAGTAATTACAATACTAGAATGTACATTTCCTGAAGAAAATGTGAATGGTGCTTGCAGTGGCAAAATTCGGCACCGGTTGCTAGGGTGCTGTAATTGGTTGCTAGGGCGTGGCTATGAAGTTGCTGTGCCACTACTTATTGGCTGGCCGAATCAAAAGAGCCCAGCCCCAAGTCTCTATGACCTTCTGATCCAAAGATATGATCTCACAGATTTTGACCCAATGTTAAGTCTATGGTAGTTTTTTCAGCCATTTTTTTCATACGCTGTGCGAACATCGTACACCCGATCGCTTAGAAAAGTCATAGCACACCTCTCCTCAATAAGCCGGTCGATTTGACACCTCATTTGTGGGTCTAGGACAAACGGTGCGGGACGAGTTACGCGCCAAAGTTTTGTTCAGGTGAATAGTAATTACAATACTAGAATGTACATTTCCTTAAGAAAATGTGAATGGTGCTTGCAGTGGCAAAATTCGCCACCCGGTTGCTAGGGTGCTGTAATTGGTTGCTAGGGCGTGGCTACGAAGCTGCTGTGTCACTACTCATTGGATGGCCGAGTCAAACGAGCCCAGCCCCAAGTCTCTACGACCTTCTGATCCAAAGATATGATCTCACACATTTGGCCCCCATGTTAAGTCTATGGGACTTTTTTCAGCCGTTTTTTCGTACGCTGTGCGAACATCGTACACCCGATCGCTTAGAAAAGTCATAGCACACCTCTCCTCAATAAGCCGGTCGATTTGACACCTCATTCGTGGGTCTCCGACAAACGGTGCGGGACGAGTTATGCGCTGAAGTTTTGTTCAGGTGAATAGTAATTACAATACTAGAATGTACATTTCCTGAAGAAAATGTGAATGGTGCTTGCAGTGGCAAAATTCGCCACTCGGTTGCTAGGGTGCTGTAATTGGTTGCTAGGGCGTGGCCATGAAGTCACTACTTATTGGCGGCTTGATAGGCTGAGTCAAAAGAGCCCAGCCCCAAGTCTCTATGACCTTCTGATCCAAAGATATGATCTCACAGATTTTGACCCAATGTTAAGTCTATGGGAGTTTTTTCAGCCGTTTTTTTCGTACGCTGTGCGAACATCGTACACCCGATCGCTTAGAAAAGTGATAGCACACCTCTCCTCAATAAGCCGGTCGATTTGACACCTCATTCGTGGGTCTACGACAAACGGTGCGGGACGAGTTACGTGCCAAAGTTTTGTTCAGGTGAATAGTAATTACAATACTAGAATGTACATTTCCTGAAGAAAATGTGAATGGTGCTTGCAGTGGCAAAACACCGGACTCGGTTGCTAGGGTGCTGTAATTGGTTGCTAGGGCGTGGACATGAAGTCACTACTTATTGGCGGCTTGGTAGGCCGAGTCAAAAGAGCCCAGCCCCAAGTCTCTATGACCTTCTAAACCAAAGATATGATCTCACAGATTTGGCCCCCATGTTAAGTCTATGGGAGTTTTTTCAGCCGTTTTTTCGTACGCTGTGCGAACATCCTACACCCGATCGCTTAGAAAAGTCATAGCACACCTATCCTCAATAAGCCGGTCGATTTGACACCTCATTTGTGGGTCTACGACAAACGGTGCGGGACGAGTTACGCGCCAAAGTTTTGTTCAGGTGAATAGTAATTACAATACTAGAATGTACATTTCCTGAAGAAAATGTGAATGGTGCTTGCAGTAGCAAAATTCTGTACCCGGTTGCTATGCGGTTGCTTTGGTAACCTGAGTGGTTGCTAGGGTGTTGCTAGGCAGTTGCTAAGGTACTTGGAGTGGTTGCTAAGGTGTTTCTAGGTGGTTGGTAGTTGGCACAGATAGTTACAATGGAGTTTCTATAGAGTTCTTATCATGTTCTCAGCCCACTTTAGCACTTAGCTAATCACTATTAGCATGTAGCTATTCACCGCTAGCATGTGTAGCATGTTGGAAGTCCAGTTTGCTAGCATGAGTCAAAAGAGCCAACCGCCATGTCTCTATGATGCTCTGATGCAGAGATATAGATATTGCTAAACGGTTGCTAGGGTACTCTGTTTGGTTGCTAAGGAGTGGCTTGGCAGCTACCAATGATGATACTCCAAAGGCTGCTTGACAATATAAACCAACACCCATGTCTCTACGATGTTCTGATGCAGAGATATAGATCTTGCTAAACGGTTGCTAGGGTACTCTGTTTGGTTGCTAGGGAGTGGCTTGGTAGCTACCAATGATGATACTCCAAAGGCTGCTTGACAATATAAACCAACACCCATGTCTTTACGATGTTCTGATGCAGAAATATAGATGTTGAATAATGGTTGCTAGGGTACTCTGTTTGGTTGCTAGGGAGTGGCTTGGCAGCTACCAATGATGATACTCCAAAGGCTGCTTGCCAGTATGAATGATATAAACCAACCCCCATGCCTCTATGATATTCAGATTTGAAGATATCTGCCTATGCTTTGGGTTGCTAGGGTGCTCTAAATGGTTGCTAAGGCGTGGCTATGATGTCTTTAAGGTGATTTGTGATTGGCGGTTTGCTGCCTCGAGTCAAATGAGCCCACCCTCTTGTTTGTACGACACTTCTATCCAAAGATATTCATTTGATCTTTTTCAATGGAAGTCTATGAAGCTTGTTACTAAGGTGCTCTATATGGTTGCTAGGGCGTGGCTTGATATCTTCAAAGTTTTCCTGAGAGACTGATTGGTTGCCTGAGTAAAATGAGACCACCCCTTTGTCTCTATGACATTGTTATCCAGAGTTATGACTTGTCAAAGTTCGTTCCAATGTTAAGTCTATGGGATTTTTTTCGCTACTTTTTCGCCCGCCGGACGAACATCGTACACCCGATCGCTTATAAAAGTCATAGCACACCTGTCCTCAATGAGCCGGTCGATTTGACACCTCATTCGTGGGTCTAGGACAAAAACTGCGGGACTAGTTACGTGCCGATATTTTGGCCAGAAGAAGAAGAAGAAGAAGAATAATAAGTATGCAGGAGAATAAGAATGGAGCTTTGCCTTTGGCAAGCACCATTAACTAGAATGTACATTTCCTGAAGAAAATGTGAATGGTGCTTGCAGTGGCAAAATTCGGCCCCGGTTGCTAGGGTGCTGTAATTGGTTGCTAGGGCGTGGCTATGAAGTTGCTGCGTCACTACTTATTGGCTGGCCGAATCAAAAGAGCCCAGCCCCAAGTCTCTATGACCTTCTGATCCAAAGATATGATATCACAGATTTTGACCCAATGTTAAGTCTATGGGAGTTTTTTCAGCCGATTTTTTCGTACGCTGTGCGAACATCGTACACCCGATCGCTTAGAAAAGTCATAACACACCTCTCCTCGATAAGCCGGTCGATTTGACACCTCATTTGTGGGTCTATGACAAACGGTGCAGGACGAGTTACGCGCCAAAGTTTTGTTCAGGTGAATAGTAATTACAATACTAGAATGTACATTTCCTGAAGAAAATGTGAATGGTGCTTGCAGTGGTAAAATTCGGCCCCAGTTGCTAGGGTGATGTAATTGGTTGCTAGGGCGTCGCTATGAAGTTGCTGTGTCACTACTTATTGGCTGGCCGAATCAAAAGAGCCCAGCCCCAAGTCTCTATGACCTTCTGATCCATAGATATGATCTCACAGATTTTGACCCAATGTTAAGTCTATGGGAGTTTTTTCAGCCGTTTTTTCGTACGCTGTGCGGACATCGTACACACGATCGCTTAGAAAAGTCATAGCACACCTCTCCTCGATAAGCCGGTCGATTTGACACCTCATTCATGGGTCTACGACAAACGGTGCGGGACGAGTTACGCGCCAAAGTTTTGTTCAGGTGAATAGTAATTACAATACTAGAATGTACATTTCCTGAAGAAAATGTGAATGGTGCTTGCAGTGGCAAAAATCGGCACCGGTTGCTAGGGTGCTGTAATTGGTTGCTAGGGCGTGGCTATGAAGTTGCTGTGCCACTACTTATTGGCTGGCCGAATCAAAAGAGCCCAGCCCCAAGTCTCTATGACCTTCTGATCCAAAGATATGATCTCACAGATTTTGACCCAATGTTAAGTCTATGGGAGTTTTTTCAACCATTTTTTTCGTACACTGTGCGAACATCGTACACCCGATCGCTTAGAAAAGTCATAGCACACCTCTCCTCAATAAGCCGGTCGATTTGACACCTCATATGTGGGTCTACGACAAACGGTGCGGGACGAGTTACACGCCAAAGTTTTGTTCAGGTGAATAGTAATTACAATACTAGAATGTACATTTCCTGAAGAAAATGTGAATGGTGCTTGCAGTGGCAAAATCGCCACTCGGTTGCTAGGCGGTTGCTAAGGTACTTGGGGTGGTTGCTAAGGTGTTGCTAGGCGGTTGCTAAGGTACTTGGGGTGGTTGCTAAGGTGTTGCTAGGCAGTTGTTAAGGTACCTGGAGTGGTCACTACTGTGTTGCTAGGCGGTTGCTAGGGTGTTCTGGGCGGTTGCTATGGTAACCAGGGTGGTTGCTATGGTGTTACTAGGTGGTTGGTAGTTGGCACAGATAGTTACTATGGAGTTTCTATAGAGTTCTTAGCATGTTCTCAGCCCACTTTAGCACTTAGCTAATCACTATTAGCATGTAGCTATTAACTGCTAGCATGTGTAGCATGTTGCAAGTACAGTTTGCTAGCATGAGTCAAAAAAGCCAACCCCCATGTCTCTACGATGTTCTGATGCAGAGATATAGGCATCGCTAAATGGTTGCTAGGGTACTCTGTTTGGTTGCTAGGGAGTGGCTTGGTGTTTGCCAATGATGATACTCCAAAGGCTGCTTGACAATATAAACCAACCCCCATGTCTTTATGATGTTCTAATGCAGAGATATGGATCTTGAAAAACGGTTGCTAGGGTAATCTGGTTGGTTGCTAGGGAGTGGCCTGGTAGCTACCAATGATGATACTCCAAAGGCTGCTTGACAATATAAACCAACCCCCATGTCTTTACGATGTTCTGATGCAGAGATATAGATCTTGCTAAACGGTTGCTAGGGTACTCTGTTTGGTTGCTAGGGAGTGGCTTGGCAGCTGCCAGTAATGATAAACCAAAGGCTGCTTGCCAGTATGAATGCTATAAACCAACCCCCATTCCTCTATGATGTTCAGATTTGAAGATATCCCCTCTATGCTTTGGGTTGCTAGGGTGCTCTGAATGGTTGCTAGGGCATGGCTATGATGTCTTGAAGGTGATTCGTGATTGGCCGTTTGCTGCCCCGAGTCAAATGAGCCCACCCTCATGTTTCTATGACACTCCTATCCAAAGATATTCATTTGATCTTTTTCAATGGAAGTCTATGGAACTTGTTGCTATGGTGCTCTATATGGTTGCTAGGGCGTGGCTTGATAGCTTCACAATGATCCTGAGAGACTGATTGGTTGCCTGAGTAATATGAGCCCACCCCCTTGTCTCTATGACATTGTGATCCAGAGTTATGTTCAATACAAAATCCCTATGTAATTTCCCATAGTAGGAAAAACACAGTACTTCCTGGTTCATGGGCACGGCTTCACCATAGTATGTCTATGGGGCAACTTTGGGCAGCTCTTGCGCCCCAGGGGTACAACTTACACCCCATTTTGAGGTATGGTCTGAGAGAGCCTATCAGGCTCTTCAAACCTGGTAACCCACATGTTTCTATGAAATTCTCGTTAGGAGCTATTACTCGTCAAAGTTTGTCCCAATGCAAAGTCTATGGGATTTTTTCGCTACTTTTTCGCCCGCCGGACGAACATCGTACACCCGATCGCTTATAAAAGTCATAGCACACCTGTCCTCAATGAGCCGGTCGATTTGACACCTCATTCATGGGTCTATGACAAAAACTGCGGGAGGAGTAGCGCGCAGAAATTGTGTCCAGAAGAAGAAGAAGAAGAATAATAAGTATGCAGAAGAATAAGAATGGAGCTTTGCCTTTGGCAAGCACCATTAACTAGAATGTACATTTCCTGAAGAAAATGTGAATGGTGCTTGCAGTGGCAAAATTCGGCCCCGGTTGCTAGGGTGCTGTAATTGGTTGCTAGGGCGTGGCTATGAAGTTGCTGTGTCACTACTTATTGGCTGGCCAAATCAAAAGAGCCCAGCCCCAAGTCTCTATGACCTTCTGATCCAAAGATATGATCTCACAGATTTTGTCCCAATGTTAAGTCTATGGGAGTTTTTTCAGCCGTTTTTTTCGTACGCTGTGCGAACATCGTACACTCGATCGCTTATAAAAGTCATAGCACACCTCTCCTCAATAAGCCGGTCGATTTGACACCTCATTCGTGGGTCTACGACAAACGGTGCGGGACGAGTTACGCGCCAAAGTTTTGTTCAGGTGAATAGTAATTACAATACTAGAATGTACATTTCCTGAAGAAAATGTGAATGGTGCTTGCAGTGGCAAAATTCGGCACCGGTTGCTAGGGTGCTGTAATTGGTTGCTAGGGCGTGGCTATGAAGTTGCTGTGCCACTACTTATTGGCTGGCCGAATCAAAAGAGCCCAGCCCCAAGTCTCTATGACCTTCTGATCCAAAGATATGATCTCACAGATTTTGACCCAATGTTAAGTCTATGGTAGTTTTTTCAGCCATTTTTTTCATACGCTGTGCGAACATCGTACACCCGATCGCTTAGAAAAGTCATAGCACACCTCTCCTCAATAAGCCGGTCGATTTGACACCTCATTTGTGGGTCTAGGACAAACGGTGCGGGACGAGTTACGCGCCAAAGTTTTGTTCAGGTGAATAGTAATTACAATACTAGAATGTACATTTCCTTAAGAAAATGTGAATGGTGCTTGCAGTGGCAAAATTCGCCACCCGGTTGCTAGGGTGCTGTAATTGGTTGCTAGGGCGTGGCTACGAAGCTGCTGTGTCACTACTCATTGGATGGCTGAGTCAAACGAGCCCAGCCCCAAGTCTCTACGACCTTCTGATCCAAAGATATGATCTCACACATTTGGCCCCCATGTTAAGTCTATGGGACTTTTTTCAGCCGTTTTTTCGTACGCTGTGCGAACATCGTACACCCGATCGCTTAGAAAAGTCATAGCACACCTCTCCTCAATAAGCCGGTCGATTTGACACCTCATTCGTGGGTCTCCGACAAACGGTGCGGGACGAGTTATGCGCTGAAGTTTTGTTCAGGTGAATAGTAATTACAATACTAGAATGTACATTTCCTGAAGAAAATGTGAATGGTGCTTGCAGTGGCAAAATTCGCCACTCGGTTGCTAGGGTGCTGTAATTGGTTGCTAGGGCGTGGCCATGAAGTCACTACTTATTGGCGGCTTGATAGGCTGAGTCAAAAGAGCCCAGCCCCAAGTCTCTATGACCTTCTGATCCAAAGATATGATCTCACAGATTTTGACCCAATGTTAAGTCTATGGGAGTTTTTTCAGCCGTTTTTTTCGTACGCTGTGCGAACATCGTACACCCGATCGCTTAGAAAAGTCATAGCACACCTCTCCTCAATAAGCCGGTCGATTTGACACCTCATTCGTGGGTCTACGACAAACGGTGCGGGACGAGTTACGTGCCAAAGTTTTGTTCAGGTGAATAGTAATTACAATACTAGAATGTACATTTCCTGAAGAAAATGTGAATGGTGCTTGCAGTGGTAAAATTCGGCCCCAGTTGCTAGGGTGATGTAATTGGTTGCTAGGGCGTCGCTATGAAGTTGCTGTGTCACTACTTATTGGCTGGCCGAATCAAAAGAGCCCAGCCCCAAGTCTCTATGACCTTCTGATCCATAGATATGATCTCACAGATTTTGACCCAATGTTAAGTCTATGGGAGTTTTTTCAGCCGTTTTTTCGTACGCTGTGCGGACATCGTACACACGATCGCTTAGAAAAGTCATAGCACACCTCTCCTCGATAAGCCGGTCGATTTGACACCTCATTCATGGGTCTACGACAAACGGTGCGGGACGAGTTACGCGCCAAAGTTTTGTTCAGGTGAATAGTAATTACAATACTAGAATGTACATTTCCTGAAGAAAATGTGAATGGTGCTTGCAGTGGCAAAAATCGGCACCGGTTGCTAGGGTGCTGTAATTGGTTGCTAGGGCGTGGCTATGAAGTTGCTGTGCCACTACTTATTGGCTGGCCGAATCAAAAGAGCCCAGCCCCAAGTCTCTATGACCTTCTGATCCAAAGATATGATCTCACAGATTTTGACCCAATGTTAAGTCTATGGGAGTTTTTTCAACCATTTTTTTCGTACACTGTGCGAACATCGTACACCCGATCGCTTAGAAAAGTCATAGCACACCTCTCCTCAATAAGCCGGTCGATTTGACACCTCATATGTGGGTCTACGACAAACGGTGCGGGACGAGTTACACGCCAAAGTTTTGTTCAGGTGAATAGTAATTACAATACTAGAATGTACATTTCCTGAAGAAAATGTGAATGGTGCTTGCAGTGGCAAAATTCGGCACCGGTTGCTAGGGTGCTGTAATTGGTTGCTAGGGCGTGGCTATGAAGATGCTGTGTCAATACTTATTGGCAGGCTGAATCAAAAGAGCCCAGCCCCAAGTCTCTATGACCTTCTAAACCAAAGATATGATCTCACAGATTTGGCCCCCATGTTAAGTCTATGGGAGTTTTTCAGCCGTTTTTTCGTACGCTGTGCGAACATCGTACACCTAATCGCTTAGAAAAGTCATAGCACACCTCTCCTCAATAAGCCGGTCGATTTGACACCTCATTCGTGGGTCTACGACAAACGGTGCGGGACGAGTTACGTGCCAAAGTTTTGTTCAGGTGAATAGTAATTACAATACTAGAATGTACATTTCCTGAAGAAAATGTGAACGGTGCTTGCAGTGGCAAAATTCGCCACTCGGTTGCTAGGGTGCTGAAATTGGTTGCTAGGGTGTGGCCATGAAGTCACTACTTATTGGCGGCTTGATAGGCCGAGTCAAAAGAGCCCAGCCCCAAGTCTCTATGACCTTCTAAACCAAAGATATGATCTCACACATTTGGCCCCCATGTTAAGTCTATGGGAGTTTTTTCAGCCGTTTTTTCGTATGCTGTGCGAACATCGTACACCCGATCGCTTAGAAAAGTCATAGCACACCTCTCCTCAATAAGCCGGTCGATTTGACACCTCATTCGTGGGTCTACGACAAACGTTGCGGGACGAGTTACGCGCCAAAGTTTTGTTCAGGTGAATAGTAATTACAATACTAGAATGTACATTTCCTGAAGAAAATGTGAATGGTGCTTGCAGTGGCAAAATTCGGCACCGGTTGCTAGGGTGCTGTAATTGGTTGCTAGGGTGTGGCTATGAAGTTGCTGTGTCACTACTTATTGGCTGGCCGAATCAAAAGATCCCAGCTCCAAGTCTCTATGACCATCTAAACCAAAGATATGATCTCACAGATTTGGCCCCCATGTTAAGTCTATGGGAGTTTTTTCAGCCGTTTTTTTGTACGCTGTGCGAACATCGTACACCCAATCGCTTAGAAAAGTCATAGCACACCTCTCCTCAATAAGCCGGTCGATTTGACACCTCATTCGTGGGTCTACGACAAAAACTGCGGGACGAGTTACGCGCCAAAGTTTTGTTCAGGTGAATAGTAATTACAATACTAGAATGTACATTTCCTGAAGAAAATGTGAATGGTGCTTGCAGTGGAAAAATTCGCTACTCGGTTGCTAGGGTGCTGTAATTGGTTGCTAGGGCGTGGCTATGAAGTTGCTGTGTCACTACTTATTGGCTGGCCGAATCAAAAGAGCCCAGCCCCAAGTCTCCATGACCTTCCAATCCAAAGATATGATCTCACAGATTTTGACTCAATGTTAAGTCTATGGGAGTTTTTTCAGCCATTTTTTTCGTATGCTGTGCGAACAGCGTACAACCGATCACTTAGAGAAGTCATAGCACACCTCTCCTCAATAAGCCGGTCGATTTGACACCTCATTTGTGGGTCTACGACAAACGGTGCGGGACGAGTTACGCGCCAAAGTTTTGTTGAGGTGAATAGTAATTACAATACTAGAATGTACATTTCCTGAAGAAAATGTGAATGGTGCTTGCAGTGGCAAAACTCGGCACTCTTGATTAGCATTATGCTAACATAATTACCGTCCTGCTAGGATGTTTTTAGCAAGATGCTAACATGATTAGCATGTTGCTAGCATTATGCTAACACCCTTAGCATCCTGCTAACATGTTTTTAGAAAGATGCGAATCATGTTAACATAATGCTAGCAAAATGCTAACATGATTAGCATGTTGCTAGCATTATGCTAACACCCTTAGCATGCTGCTAGCATGTTTTTAGAAAGATGCTAATCATGTTAGCATAATGTTAGCAAAACATGCTAACATGATTAGCATAATGCTAGCATGATGCTAGCATGATTACCATGTTGTTAGCATGTTTTTAACAAGATGCTAATCATGTTAGCATAATGCTAGCAACATGCTAACATGATTAGCATTATGGTAACATGATGCTAGCATGATTACCATTTTGCTAGCATGTTTTTAACAAGATGCTAACATGATTAGCATGTTGCTAGCATGATGCTAACACCCTAAGCATGCTGCCAGAATGTTTTAAACAAAATGCTAGTCATGTTAGCATAATGCTAGCAACATGCTAACATGATTAGCATAATGCTAGCATGATGCTAGCATGATTACCATGTTGCTAGCATTATTTTAACCAAATGCTAATCATGTTATCATTATGTTAGGAACATGCTAACATGATTAGCATGTTGCTAGCATGATGCTAACACCCTTAGCATGCTGCTAGCATGTTTTAAACAAGATGCTAATCATGTTAGCATAATGCGTCCATACATGCTAACATGATTAGCATAATGCTAGCATGATGCTAGCATGATTACCATGTTTTTAGCATGATTTTAACAAGATGCTAATCATGTTAGCATAATGTTAGCAACATGCTAACATCATTAGCATAATGCTAGCATGATGCTAGCATGATTACCATGTTGTTAGCATGTATTTAACAAGATGCTAACATGATTAGCATGTTTGCTAACATGATGCTAACATGATTAGCATGCTACTAGCATCATGCTAACACAATTAACATGCCACTAGCATTATTCTAACACATTTTTACTAGTTTGTGTCATGTTTAAACCTTAAGCTAATCACTATTAGCATGTAGCTATTCACTGCTAGCATGTGTAGCATGGTGGAAGTCCAGTTGTTAGCATGAGTCAAAAGAGCCAACCGCCATGTCTCTATAATGTTCTGATGCAGAAATATAGGTGTTTCAAAACGGTTGCTAGGGTACTCTGTTTGGTTGCTAGGGAGTGGCTTGGTAGCTACCAATGATGATACTCCAAAGGCTGCTTGACAATATAAACCAACACCCATGTCTCTACGATGTTCTGATGCAGAGATATAGATCTTGCAAAACGGTTGCTAGGGTACTCTGTTTGGTTGCTAGGGAGTGGCTTGGCAGCTGCCAGTAATGATAAACCAAAGGCTGCTTGCCAGTATGAATGATATAAACCAACCCCCATTCCTCTATGATGTTCAGATTTGAAGATATCCCCTCTATGCTTTGAGTTGCTAGGGTGCTCTAAATAGTTGCTAGGGCGTGGCTATGATATCTTGAAGGTGATTCGTGATTGGCCGTTTGCTGCCCCGAGTCAAATGAGCCCACCCTCATGTTTCTATGACACTCCTATCCAAATATATTCCTTTGATCTTTTTCAATGGAAGTCTATGGAACTTGTTGCTATGGTGCTCTATATGGTTGCTAGGGCGTGGCTCGATAGCTTCACAATGATCCTGAGAGACTGATTGGTTGCCTGAGTAAAATGAGCCCACCCCCTTGTCTCTATGACATTGTGATCCAGAGTTATGTTCAATACAAAATCCCTATGTAATTTCCCATAGTAGGAAAAACACAGTACTTCCTGGTTCATGGGCACGGCTTCACCATAGTATGTCTATGGGGCAACTTTGGGCAGCTCTTGCGCCCCAGGGGTACAACTTACACCCCATTTTGAGGTATGGTCTGAGAGAGCCTATCAGGCTCTTCAAACGTGGTAACCCACATGTTTCTATGAAATTCTCGTTAGGAGCTATTACTCGTCAAAGTTTGTCCCAATGCAAAGTCTATGGGATTTTTTTCGCTACTTTTTCGCCCGCCGGACGAACATCGTACACCCGATCGCTTATAAAAGTCATAGCACACCTCTCCTCAATGAGCCGGTCGATTTGACACCTCATTCATGGGTCTATGACAAAAACTGCGGGAGGAGTAGCGCGCAGAAATTGTGTCCAGAAGAAGAAGAAGAAGAATAATAAGTATGCAGAAGAATAAGAATGGAGCTTTGCCTTTGGCAAGCACCATTAACTAGAATGTACATTTCCTGAAGAAAATGTGAATGGTGCTTGCAGTGGCAAAATTCGGCCCCGGTTGCTAGGGTGCTGTAATTGGTTGCTAGGGCGTGGCTATGAAGTTGCTGTGTCACTACTTATTGGCTGGCCGAATCAAAAGAGCCCAGCCCCAAGTCTCTATGACCTTCTGATCCAAAGATATGATCTCACAGATTTTGACCCAATGTTAAGTCTATGGGAGTTTTTTCAGCCGTTTTTTCGTACGCTGTGCGAACATCGTACACCCGATCGCTTAGAAAAGTCATAGCACACCTCTCCTCAATAAGCCGGTCGATTTGACACCTCATATGTGGGTCTACGACAAACGGTGCGGGACGAGTTACGCGCCAAAGTTTTGTTCAGGTGAATAGTAATTACAATACTAGAATGTACATTTCCTGAAGAAAATGTGAATGGTGCTTGCAGTGGCAAAACTCGGCACTCTTGATTAGCATGATGCTAACATAATTACCGTCCTGCTAGGATGTTTTTATCAAGATGCTAACATGATTAGCATGTTGCTAGCATTATGCTAACACCCTTAGCATGCTGCTAGCATGTTTTTAGAAAGATGCTAATCATGTTAGCATTATGCTAGCAACATGCTAACATGATTAGCATTTGTTGCTAGCATAATGCTAACACCCTTAGCATGCTGCTAGCATGTTTTTAGAAAGATGCTAATCATGTTAGCATAATGCTAGCAACATGCTAACATGATTAGCATAATGCTAGCATGATGCTAGCATGATTACCATGTTGCTAGCATGTTTTTAACAAGATGCTAACATAATTAGCATGTTTGCTAGCATGATGCTAACATGATTAGCATGCTACTAGCATGATGCTAACACAATTAGCATGTTACCAGCATGATGTAACACATTTTTACTAGTTTGTGTCATGTTTAAACCCTAAGCTAATCACTATTAGCATGTAGCTATTCACTGCTAGCATGTGTAGCATGTTGGAAGTTCAGTTTGCTAGCATGAGTCAAAAGAGCCAACCGCCATGTCTCTATGATGCTCTGATGCAGAGATATAGATCTTGCTAAACGGTTGCTAGGGTACTCTGTTTGGTTGCTAAGGAGTGGCTTGGCAGCTACCAATGATGATACTCCAAAGGCTGCTTGACAATATAAACCAACCCCCATGTCTTTATGATGTTCTGATGCAGAGATATAGATCTTGCAAAACGGTTGCTAGGGTACTCTGTTTGGTTGCTAGGGAGTGGCTTGGCAGCTGCTAGTAATGATAAACCAAAGGCTGCTTGCCAGTATAAATGATATAAACCAATCCCCATGCCTCTATGATATTCAGATTTGAAGATATCTGCCTATGCTTTGGGTTGCTAGGGTGCTTTAAATGGTTGCTAAGGCGTGGCTATGATGTCTTTAAGGTGATTTGTGATTGGCGGTTTGCTGCCTCCAGTCAAATGAGCCCACCCTCTTGTTTGTACGACACTTCTATCCAAAGATATTCATTTGATCTTTTTCAATGGAAGTCAATGGAACTTGTTGCTATGGTGCTCTATATGGTTGCTAGGGCGTGGCTTGATAGCTTCACAATGATCCTGAGAGACTGATTGGTTGCCTGAGTAAAATGGGCCCACCCCCTTGTCTCTATGACATTGTGATCCAGAGTTATGTTCAATACAAAATCCCTATGTAATTTCCCATAGTAGGAAAAACACAGTACTTCCTGGTTCATGGGCACGGCTTCACCATAGTATGTCTATGGGGCAACTTTGGGCAGCTCTTGCGCCCCAGGGGTACAACTTACACCCCATTTTGAGGTATGGTCTGAGAGAGCCTATCAGGCTCTTCAAACGTGGTAACCCACATGTTTCTATGAAATTCTCGTTAGGAGCTATTACTCATCAAAGTTTGTCCCAATGCAAAGTCTATGGGATTTTTTTCGCTACTTTTTCGCCCGCCGGACGAACATCGTACACCCGATCGCTTATAAAAGTCATAGCACACCTGTCCTCAATGAGCCGGTCGATTTGACACCTCATTCATGGGTCTATGACAAAAACTGCGGGAGGAGTAGCGCGCAGAAATTGTGTCCAGAAGAAGAAGAAGAAGAATAATAAGTATGCAGAAGAATAAGAATGGAGCTTTGCCTTTGGCAAGCACCATTAACTAGAATGTACATTTCCTGAAGAAAATGTGAATGGTGCTTGCAGTGGCAAAATTCGGCCCCGGTTGCTAGGGTGCTGTAATTGGTTGCTAAGGCGTGGCTATGAAGTTGCTGTGTCACTACTTATTGGCTGGCCGAATCAAAAGAGCCCAGCCCCAAGTCTCTATGACCTTCTGATCCAAAGATATGATCTCACAGATTTTGACCCAATGTTAAGTCTATGGGAGTTTATTTAGCCGTTTTTTCGTACGCTGTGCGAACATCGTACACCCGATCGCTTAGAAAAGTCATAGCACACCTCTCCTCAATAAGCCGGTCGATTTGACACCTCATATGTGGGTCTACGACAAACGGTGCGGGACGAGTTACGCGCCAAAGTTTTGTTCAGGTGAATAGTAATTACAATACTAGAATGTACATTTCCTGAAGAAAATGTGAATGGTGCTTGCAGTGGCAAAATTCGCCACTCGGTTGCTAGGGTGCTGTAATTGGTTGCTAGGGTGTGGCCATGAAGTTGCTGTGTCACTACTTATTGGCTGGCCGAATCAAAAGAGCCCAGCCCCAAGTCTCTATGACCTTCTGATCCAAAGATATGATCTCACAGATTTTGACCCAATGTTAAGTCTATGGGAGTTTTTTCAGCCGTTTTTTCGTACGCTGTGCGAACATCGTACACCCGATCGCTTAGAAAAGTCATAGCACACCTCTCCACAATAAGCCGGTCGATTTGACACCTCATTTCTGGGTCTACGACAAACGGTGCGGGACGAGTTACGCGCCAAAGTTTTGTTCAGGTGAATAGTAATTACAATACTAGAATGTACATTTCCTGAAGAAAATGTGAATGGTGCTTGCAGTGGCAAAATTCGGCCCCGGTTGCTAGGGTGCTGTAATTGGTTGCTAGGGCGTGGCTATGAAGTTGCTGTGTCACTACTTATTGGCTGGCCAAATCAAAAGATTCCAGCCCCAAGTCTCTATGACCTTCTGATCCAAAGATATGATCTCACAGATTTTGTCCCAATGTTAAGTCTGTGGGAGTTTTTTCAGCCGTTTTTTTCGTACGCTGTGCGAACATCGTACACTCGATCGCTTATAAAAGTCATAGCACACCTCTCCTCAATAAGCCGGTCGATTTGACACCTCATTCGTGGGTCTACGACAAACGGTGCGGGACGAGTTACGCGCCAAAGTTTTGTTCAGGTGAATAGTAATTACAATACTAGAATGTACATTTCCTGAAGAAAATGTGAATGGTGCTTGCAGTGGCAAAATTCGGCACCGGTTGCTAGGGTGCTGTAATTGGTTGCTAGGGCGTGGCTATGAAGTTGCTGTGCCACTACTTATTGGCTGGCCGAATCAAAAGAGCCCAGCCCCAAGTCTCTATGACCTTCTGATCCAAAGATATGATCTCACAGATTTTGACCCAATGTTAAGTCTATGGTAGTTTTTTCAGCCATTTTTTTCATACGCTGTGCGAACATCGTACACCCGATCGCTTAGAAAAGTCATAGCACACCTCTCCTCAATAAGCCGGTCGATTTGACACCTCATTTGTGGGTCTAGGACAAACGGTGCGGGACGAGTTACGCGCCAAAGTTTTGTTCAGGTGAATAGTAATTACAATACTAGAATGTACATTTCCTTAAGAAAATGTGAATGGTGCTTGCAGTGGCAAAATTCGCCACCCGGTTGCTAGGGTGCTGTAATTGGTTGCTAGGGCGTGGCTACGAAGCTGCTGTGTCACTACTCATTGGATGGCCGAGTCAAACGAGCCCAGCCCCAAGTCTCTACGACCTTCTGATCCAAAGATATGATCTCACACATTTGGCCCCCATGTTAAGTCTATGGGACTTTTTTCAGCCGTTTTTTCGTACGCTGTGCGAACATCGTACACCCGATCGCTTAGAAAAGTCATAGCACACCTCTCCTCAATAAGCCGGTCGATTTGACACCTCATTCGTGGGTCTCCGACAAACGGTGCGGGACGAGTTATGCGCTGAAGTTTTGTTCAGGTGAATAGTAATTACAATACTAGAATGTACATTTCCTGAAGAAAATGTGAATGGTGCTTGCAGTAGCAAAATTCTGTACCCGGTTGCTATGCGGTTGCTTTGGTAACCTGAGTGGTTGCTAGGGTGTTGCTAGGCAGTTGCTAAGGTACTTGGAGTGGTTGCTAAGGTGTTTCTAGGTGGTTGGTAGTTGGCACAGATAGTTACAATGGAGTTTCTATAGAGTTCTTATCATGTTCTCAGCCCACTTTAGCACTTAGCTAATCACTATTAGCATGTAGCTATTCACCGCTAGCATGTGTAGCATGTTGGAAGTCCAGTTTGCTAGCATGAGTCAAAAGAGCCAACCGCCATGTCTCTATGATGCTCTGATGCAGAGATATAGATATTGCTAAACGGTTGCTAGGGTACTCTGTTTGGTTGCTAAGGAGTGGCTTGGCAGCTACCAATGATGATACTCCAAAGGCTGCTTGACAATATAAACCAACACCCATGTCTCTACGATGTTCTGATGCAGAGATATAGATCTTGCTAAACGGTTGCTAGGGTACTCTGTTTGGTTGCTAGGGAGTGGCTTGGTAGCTACCAATGATGATACTCCAAAGGCTGCTTGACAATATAAACCAACACCCATGTCTTTACGATGTTCTGATGCAGAAATATAGATGTTGAATAATGGTTGCTAGGGTACTCTGTTTGGTTGCTAGGGAGTGGCTTGGCAGCTACCAATGATGATACTCCAAAGGCTGCTTGCCAGTATGAATGATATAAACCAACCCCCATGCCTCTATGATATTCAGATTTGAAGATATCTGCCTATGCTTTGGGTTGCTAGGGTGCTCTAAATGGTTGCTAAGGCGTGGCTATGATGTCTTTAAGGTGATTTGTGATTGGCGGTTTGCTGCCTCGAGTCAAATGAGCCCACCCTCTTGTTTGTACGACACTTCTATCCAAAGATATTCATTTGATCTTTTTCAATGGAAGTCTATGAATCTTGTTACTAAGGTGCTCTATATGGTTGCTAGGGCGTGGCTTGATATCTTCAAAGTTTTCCTGAGAGACTGTTTGGTTGCCTGAGTAAAATGAGACCACCCCTTTGTCTCTATGACATTGTTATCCAGAGTTATGACTTGTCAAAGTTCGTTCCAATGTTAAGTCTATGGGATTTTTTTCGCTACTTTTTCGCCCGCCGGACGAACATCGTACACCCGATCGCTTATAAAAGTCATAGCACACCTGTCCTCAATGAGCCGGTCGATTTGACACCTCATTCGTGGGTCTAAGACAAAAACTGCGGGACTAGTTACGTGCCGATATTTTGGCCAGAAGAAGAAGAAGAAGAAGAATAATAAGTATGCAGGAGAATAAGAATGGAGCTTTGCCTTTGGCAAGCACCATTAACTAGAATGTACATTTCCTGAAGAAAATGTGAATGGTGCTTGCAGTGGCAAAATTCGCCACTCGGTTGCTAGGGTGCTGTAATTGGTTGCTAGGGTGTGGCCATGAAGTTGCTGTGTCACTACTTATTGGCTGGCCGAATCAAAAGAGCCCAGCCCCAAGTCTCTATGACCTTCTGATCCAAAGATATGATCTCACAGATTTTGACCCAATGTTAAGTCTATGGGAGTTTTTTCAGCCGTTTTTTCGTACGCTGTGCGAACATCGTACACCCGATCGCTTAGAAAAGTCATAGCACACCTCTCCACAATAAGCCGGTCGATTTGACACCTCATTTCTGGGTCTACGACAAACGGTGCGGGACGAGTTACGCGCCAAAGTTTTGTTCAGGTGAATAGTAATTACAATACTAGAATGTACATTTCCTGAAGAAAATGTGAACGGTGCTTGCAGTGGCAAAATTCGCCACTCGGTTGCTAGGGTGCTGAAATTGGTTGCTAGGGTGTGGCCATGAAGTCACTACTTATTGGCGGCTTGATAGGCCGAGTCAAAAGAGCCCAGCCCCAAGTCTCTATGACCTTCTAAACCAAAGATATGATCTCACACATTTGGCCCCCATGTTAAGTCTATGGGAGTTTTTTCAGCCGTTTTTTCGTATGCTGTGCGAACATCGTACATCCGATCGCTTAGAAAAGTCATAGCACACCTCTCCTCAATAAGCCGGTCGATTTGACACCTCATTCGTGGGTCTACGACAAACGTTGCGGGACGAGTTACGCGCCAAAGTTTTGTTCAGGTGAATAGTAATTACAATACTAGAATGTACATTTCCTGAAGAAAATGTGAATGGTGCTTGCAGTGGCAAAACTCGGCACTCTTGATTAACATGATGTTAACATAATTACCGTCCAGCTAGGATGTTTTTAGCAAGATGCTAACATGATTAGCATGTTGCTAGCATTATGCTAACACCCTTAGCATGCTGCTAACATGTTTTTAGAAAGATGCTAATCATGTTAGCATAATGCTAGCAACATGCTAACATGATTAGCATGTTGCTAGCATAATGCTAACACCCTTAGCATGCTGCTAGCTTGTTTTTAGAAAGATGCTAATCATGTTAGCATTATGTTAGCAACATGCTAACATGATTAACATAATCTTAGCATGATGCTACCATGATTACCATGTTGTTAGCATGTTTTTAACAAGATGCTAACATAATTAGCATGTTTGCTAGCATGATGCTAACATGATTAGCATGCTACTAGCATGATGCTAACACAGTTAGCATGTTACCAGCATTATGCTAACACATTTTTACTAGTTTGTGTCATGTTTAAACCCTAAGCTAATCACTATTAGCATATAGCTATTCACTGATAGCATGTGTAGCATGTTGGAAGTCCAGTTTGCTAGCATGAGTCAAAAGAGCCAACCGCCATGTCTCTATGATGCTCTGATGCAGAGATATAGATCTTGCAAAACGGTTACTAGGGTACTCTGTTTGGTTGCTAGGGAGTGGCTTGGTAGCTACCAATGATGATACTCCAAAGGCTGCTTGACAATATAAACCAACACCCATGTCTCTACGATGTTCTGATGCAGAGATATAGATCTTGCTAAATGGTTGCTAGGGTACTCTGTTTGGTTACTAGGGAGTGGCTTGGTAGCTACCAATGATGATACTCCAAAGGCTGCTTGACAATATAAACCAACACCCATGTCTTTACGATGTTCTGATGCAGAAATATAGATGTTGAATAATGGTTGCTAGGGTACTCTGTTTGGTTGCTAGGGAGTGGCTTGGCAGCTACCAATGATGATACTCCAAAGGCTGCTTGCCAGTATGAATGATATAAACCAACCCCCATGCCTCTATGATATTCAGATTTGAAGATATCTGCCTATGCTTTGGGTTGCTAGGGTGCTCTAAATGGTTGCTAAGGCGTGGCTATGATGTCTTTAAGGTGATTTGTGATTGGCGGTTTGCTGCCTCGAGTCAAATGAGCCCACCCTCTTGTTTGTACGACACTTCTATCCAAAGATATTCATTTGAACTTTTTCAATGGAAGTCTATGAAGCTTGTTACTAAGGTGCTCTAAATGGTTGCTAGGGCGTGGCTTGATATCTTCAAAGTTTTCCTGAGAGACTGATTGGTTGCCTGAGTAAAATGAGACCACCCCCTTGTCTCTATGACATTGTGATCCAGAGTTATGACTTGTCAAAGTTCGTTCCAATGTTAAGTCTATGGGATTTTTTTCGCTACTTTTTCGCCCGCCGGACGAACATCGTACACCCGATCGCTTATAAAAGTCATAGCACACCTCTCCTCAATGAGCCGGTCGATTTGACACCTCATTCATGGGTCTAGGACAAAAACTGCGGGAGGAGTAGCGCGCAGAAACAAAGTGGAAGAAGAAGAAGAAGAAGAAGAAGAATAATAAGTATGCAGGAGAATAAGAATGTACATTTCCTGAAGAAAATGTGAATGGTGCTTGCAGTGGCAAAACACCGGACTCGGTTGCTAGGGTGCTGTAATTGGTTGCTAGGGCGTGGCTATGAAGTTGCTGTGTCACTACTTATTGGCTGGCCGAATCAAAAGAGCCCAGCCCCAAGTCTCTACGAACTTCTGATCCAAAGATATGATCTCACAGATTTGGACCCCAATGCAAAATTCGGCACCGGTTGCTAGGGTGCTGTAATTGGTTGCTAGGGTGTGGCTATGAACTACTTATTGGCTGCTTGATAGGTCGAGTAAAAAGAGCCCCAACCCAAGTCTCTAAAATCTTCTGATCCAAAGATATGATATCTTAGATTTTGTCCCAATGTTAAGTCTATGGGAGTTTTTTCAGCCATTTTTTCGTACACTGTGCGAACATCGTACACCCGATCGCTTAGAAAAGTCATAGCACACCTCTCCACAATAAGCCGGTCGATTTGACACCTCATTTCTGGGTCTACGACAAACGGTGCGGGACGAGTTACGCGCCAAAGTTTTGTTCAGGTGAATAGTAATTACAATACTAGAATGTACATTTCCTGAAGAAAATGTGAATGGTGCTTGCAGTGGCAAAATTCGGCCCCGGTTGCTAGGGTGCTGTAATTGGTTGCTAGGGCGTGGCTATGAAGTTGCTGTGTCACTACTTATTGGCTGGCCAAATCAAAAGATTCCAGCCCCAAGTCTCTATGACCTTCTGATCCAAAGATATGATCTCACAGATTTTGTCCCAATGTTAAGTCTGTGGGAGTTTTTTCAGCCGTTTTTTTCGTACGCTGTGCGAACATCGTACACTCGATCGCTTATAAAAGTCATAGCACACCTCTCCTCAATAAGCCGGTCGATTTGACACCTCATTCGTGGGTCTACGACAAACGGTGCGGGACGAGTTACGCGCCAAAGTTTTGTTCAGGTGAATAGTAATTACAATACTAGAATGTACATTTCCTGAAGAAAATGTGAATGGTGCTTGCAGTGGCAAAATTCGGCACCGGTTGCTAGGGTGCTGTAATTGGTTGCTAGGGCGTGGCTATGAAGTTGCTGTGCCACTACTTATTGGCTGGCCGAATCAAAAGAGCCCAGCCCCAAGTCTCTATGACCTTCTGATCCAAAGATATGATCTCACAGATTTTGACCCAATGTTAAGTCTATGGTAGTTTTTTCAGCCATTTTTTTCATACGCTGTGCGAACATCGTACACCCGATCGCTTAGAAAAGTCATAGCACACCTCTCCTCAATAAGCCGGTCGATTTGACACCTCATTTGTGGGTCTAGGACAAACGGTGCGGGACGAGTTACGCGCCAAAGTTTTGTTCAGGTGAATAGTAATTACAATACTAGAATGTACATTTCCTTAAGAAAATGTGAATGGTGCTTGCAGTGGCAAAATTCGCCACCCGGTTGCTAGGGTGCTGTAATTGGTTGCTAGGGCGTGGCTACGAAGCTGCTGTGTCACTACTCATTGGATGGCCGAGTCAAACGAGCCCAGCCCCAAGTCTCTACGACCTTCTGATCCAAAGATATGATCTCACACATTTGGCCCCCATGTTAAGTCTATGGGACTTTTTTCAGCCGTTTTTTCGTACGCTGTGCGAACATCGTACACCCGATCGCTTAGAAAAGTCATAGCACACCTCTCCTCAATAAGCCGGTCGATTTGACACCTCATTCGTGGGTCTCCGACAAACGGTGCGGGACGAGTTATGCGCTGAAGTTTTGTTCAGGTGAATAGTAATTACAATACTAGAATGTACATTTCCTGAAGAAAATGTGAATGGTGCTTGCAGTAGCAAAATTCTGTACCCGGTTGCTATGCGGTTGCTTTGGTAACCTGAGTGGTTGCTAGGGTGTTGCTAGGCAGTTGCTAAGGTACTTGGAGTGGTTGCTAAGGTGTTTCTAGGTGGTTGGTAGTTGGCACAGATAGTTACAATGGAGTTTCTATAGAGTTCTTATCATGTTCTCAGCCCACTTTAGCACTTAGCTAATCACTATTAGCATGTAGCTATTCACCGCTAGCATGTGTAGCATGTTGGAAGTCCAGTTTGCTAGCATGAGTCAAAAGAGCCAACCGCCATGTCTCTATGATGCTCTGATGCAGAGATATAGATATTGCTAAACGGTTGCTAGGGTACTCTGTTTGGTTGCTAAGGAGTGGCTTGGCAGCTACCAATGATGATACTCCAAAGGCTGCTTGACAATATAAACCAACACCCATGTCTCTACGATGTTCTGATGCAGAGATATAGATCTTGCTAAACGGTTGCTAGGGTACTCTGTTTGGTTGCTAGGGAGTGGCTTGGTAGCTACCAATGATGATACTCCAAAGGCTGCTTGACAATATAAACCAACACCCATGTCTTTACGATGTTCTGATGCAGAAATATAGATGTTGAATAATGGTTGCTAGGGTACTCTGTTTGGTTGCTAGGGAGTGGCTTGGCAGCTACCAATGATGATACTCCAAAGGCTGCTTGCCAGTATGAATGATATAAACCAACCCCCATGCCTCTATGATATTCAGATTTGAAGATATCTGCCTATGCTTTGGGTTGCTAGGGTGCTCTAAATGGTTGCTAAGGCGTGGCTATGATGTCTTTAAGGTGATTTGTGATTGGCGGTTTGCTGCCTCGAGTCAAATGAGCCCACCCTCTTGTTTGTACGACACTTCTATCCAAAGATATTCATTTGATCTTTTTCAATGGAAGTCTATGAATCTTGTTACTAAGGTGCTCTATATGGTTGCTAGGGCGTGGCTTGATATCTTCAAAGTTTTCCTGAGAGACTGTTTGGTTGCCTGAGTAAAATGAGACCACCCCTTTGTCTCTATGACATTGTTATCCAGAGTTATGACTTGTCAAAGTTCGTTCCAATGTTAAGTCTATGGGATTTTTTTCGCTACTTTTTCGCCCGCCGGACGAACATCGTACACCCGATCGCTTATAAAAGTCATAGCACACCTGTCCTCAATGAGCCGGTCGATTTGACACCTCATTCGTGGGTCTAAGACAAAAACTGCGGGACTAGTTACGTGCCGATATTTTGGCCAGAAGAAGAAGAAGAAGAAGAATAATAAGTATGCAGGAGAATAAGAATGGAGCTTTGCCTTTGGCAAGCACCATTAACTAGAATGTACATTTCCTGAAGAAAATGTGAATGGTGCTTGCAGTGGCAAAATTCGCCACTCGGTTGCTAGGGTGCTGTAATTGGTTGCTAGGGTGTGGCCATGAAGTTGCTGTGTCACTACTTATTGGCTGGCCGAATCAAAAGAGCCCAGCCCCAAGTCTCTATGACCTTCTGATCCAAAGATATGATCTCACAGATTTTGACCCAATGTTAAGTCTATGGGAGTTTTTTCAGCCGTTTTTTCGTACGCTGTGCGAACATCGTACACCCGATCGCTTAGAAAAGTCATAGCACACCTCTCCACAATAAGCCGGTCGATTTGACACCTCATTTCTGGGTCTACGACAAACGGTGCGGGACGAGTTACGCGCCAAAGTTTTGTTCAGGTGAATAGTAATTACAATACTAGAATGTACATTTCCTGAAGAAAATGTGAACGGTGCTTGCAGTGGCAAAATTCGCCACTCGGTTGCTAGGGTGCTGAAATTGGTTGCTAGGGTGTGGCCATGAAGTCACTACTTATTGGCGGCTTGATAGGCCGAGTCAAAAGAGCCCAGCCCCAAGTCTCTATGACCTTCTAAACCAAAGATATGATCTCACACATTTGGCCCCCATGTTAAGTCTATGGGAGTTTTTTCAGCCGTTTTTTCGTATGCTGTGCGAACATCGTACATCCGATCGCTTAGAAAAGTCATAGCACACCTCTCCTCAATAAGCCGGTCGATTTGACACCTCATTCGTGGGTCTACGACAAACGTTGCGGGACGAGTTACGCGCCAAAGTTTTGTTCAGGTGAATAGTAATTACAATACTAGAATGTACATTTCCTGAAGAAAATGTGAATGGTGCTTGCAGTGGCAAAACTCGGCACTCTTGATTAACATGATGTTAACATAATTACCGTCCAGCTAGGATGTTTTTAGCAAGATGCTAACATGATTAGCATGTTGCTAGCATTATGCTAACACCCTTAGCATGCTGCTAACATGTTTTTAGAAAGATGCTAATCATGTTAGCATAATGCTAGCAACATGCTAACATGATTAGCATGTTGCTAGCATAATGCTAACACCCTTAGCATGCTGCTAGCTTGTTTTTAGAAAGATGCTAATCATGTTAGCATTATGTTAGCAACATGCTAACATGATTAACATAATCTTAGCATGATGCTACCATGATTACCATGTTGTTAGCATGTTTTTAACAAGATGCTAACATAATTAGCATGTTTGCTAGCATGATGCTAACATGATTAGCATGCTACTAGCATGATGCTAACACAGTTAGCATGTTACCAGCATTATGCTAACACATTTTTACTAGTTTGTGTCATGTTTAAACCCTAAGCTAATCACTATTAGCATATAGCTATTCACTGATAGCATGTGTAGCATGTTGGAAGTCCAGTTTGCTAGCATGAGTCAAAAGAGCCAACCGCCATGTCTCTATGATGCTCTGATGCAGAGATATAGATCTTGCAAAACGGTTACTAGGGTACTCTGTTTGGTTGCTAGGGAGTGGCTTGGTAGCTACCAATGATGATACTCCAAAGGCTGCTTGACAATATAAACCAACACCCATGTCTCTACGATGTTCTGATGCAGAGATATAGATCTTGCTAAATGGTTGCTAGGGTACTCTGTTTGGTTACTAGGGAGTGGCTTGGTAGCTACCAATGATGATACTCCAAAGGCTGCTTGACAATATAAACCAACACCCATGTCTTTACGATGTTCTGATGCAGAAATATAGATGTTGAATAATGGTTGCTAGGGTACTCTGTTTGGTTGCTAGGGAGTGGCTTGGCAGCTACCAATGATGATACTCCAAAGGCTGCTTGCCAGTATGAATGATATAAACCAACCCCCATGCCTCTATGATATTCAGATTTGAAGATATCTGCCTATGCTTTGGGTTGCTAGGGTGCTCTAAATGGTTGCTAAGGCGTGGCTATGATGTCTTTAAGGTGATTTGTGATTGGCGGTTTGCTGCCTCGAGTCAAATGAGCCCACCCTCTTGTTTGTACGACACTTCTATCCAAAGATATTCATTTGAACTTTTTCAATGGAAGTCTATGAAGCTTGTTACTAAGGTGCTCTAAATGGTTGCTAGGGCGTGGCTTGATATCTTCAAAGTTTTCCTGAGAGACTGATTGGTTGCCTGAGTAAAATGAGACCACCCCCTTGTCTCTATGACATTGTGATCCAGAGTTATGACTTGTCAAAGTTCGTTCCAATGTTAAGTCTATGGGATTTTTTTCGCTACTTTTTCGCCCGCCGGACGAACATCGTACACCCGATCGCTTATAAAAGTCATAGCACACCTCTCCTCAATGAGCCGGTCGATTTGACACCTCATTCATGGGTCTAGGACAAAAACTGCGGGAGGAGTAGCGCGCAGAAAAAAAAGTGGAAGAAGAAGAAGAAGAAGAAGAAGAATAATAAGTATGCAGGAGAATAAGAATGTACATTTCCTGAAGAAAATGTGAATGGTGCTTGCAGTGGCAAAACACCGGACTCGGTTGCTAGGGTGCTGTAATTGGTTGCTAGGGCGTGGCTATGAAGTTGCTGTGTCACTACTTATTGGCTGGCCGAATCAAAAGAGCCCAGCCCCAAGTCTCTACGAACTTCTGATCCAAAGATATGATCTCACAGATTTGGACCCCAATGCAAAATTCGGCACCGGTTGCTAGGGTGCTGTAATTGGTTGCTAGGGTGTGGCTATGAACTACTTATTGGCTGCTTGATAGGTCGAGTAAAAAGAGCCCCAACCCAAGTCTCTAAAATCTTCTGATCCAAAGATATGATATCTTAGATTTTGTCCCAATGTTAAGTCTATGGGAGTTTTTTCAGCCATTTTTTCGTACACTGTCTGAACATCGTACACCCGATCGCTTAGAAAAGTCATAGCACACTTCTCCTCAATAAGCCGGTCGATTTGACACCTCATTTGTGGGTCTACGACAAAAGGTGCGGGACGAGTTACGCGCCAAAGTTTTGTTCAGGTGAATAGTAATTACAATACTAGAATGTACATTTCCTGAAGAAAATGTGAATGGTGCTTGCAGTGGCAAAATTCGCCACTCGGTTGCTAGGGTGCTGTAATTGGTTGCTAGGGCGTGGCTATGAAGTTGCTGTGTCACTACATATTGGCTGGCCGAATCAAAAGAGCCCAGCCCCAAGTCTCTATGACCTTCTGATCCAAAGATATGATCTCACAGATTTTGACCCAATGTTAAGTCTATGGGAGTTTTTTCAGCCATTTTTTTCGTACGCTGTGCGAACATCGTACACCCGATCGCTTAGAAAAGTCATAGCACACCTCTCCTCAATAAGCCGGTCGATTTGACACCTCATTTGTGGGTCTAGGACAAACGGTGCGGGACGAGTTACGCGCCAAAGTTTTGTTCAGGTGAATAGTAATTACAATACTAGAATGTACATTTCCTGAAGAAAATGTGAATGGTACTTGCAGTGGCAAAATTCAGAACCCGGTTGCTAGGGTGCTGTAATTGGTTGCTAGGGCGTGGCCATAAAGTCACTACTTATTGGCGGCTTGATAGGCCGAGCCAAAAGAGCCCAGCCCCAAGTCTCTATGACCATCTAAACCAAAGATATGATCTCACAGATTTGGCCCCCATGTTAAGTCTATGGGAGTTTTTTCAGCCGTTTTTTCGTACGCTGTGCGAACATTGTACACCCAATCACTTAGAAAAGTCATAGCACACCTCTCCTCAATAAGCCGGTCGATTTGACACCTCATTCGTGGGTCTACGACAAAAACTGCGGGACGAGTTACGCGCCAAAGTTTTGTTCAGGTGAATAGTAATTACAATACTAGAATGTACATTTCCTGAAGAAAATGTGAATGGTGCTTGCAGTGGCAAAACTCGGCACTCTTGATTAGCATTATGCTAACATAATTACCGTCCAGCTAGGATGTTTTTAGCAAGATGCTAACATGATTAGCATGTTGCTAGCATAATGCTAACACCCTTAGCATGCTGCTAACATGTTTTTAGAAAGATGCTAATCATGTTAGCATAATGCTAACACCCTTAACATGCTGCTAGCATGTTTTTAGAAAGATGCTAATCTTGTTAGCATAATGCTAGCAACATGCTAACATGATTAGCATAATGCTAGCATGATGCTAGCATGATTACCATGTTGTTAGCATGTTTTTAACAAGATGCTAACATAATTAGCATGTTTGCTAGCATAATGCTAACATGATTAGCATGCTACTAGCATGATGCTAACACAATTAGCATGTTACCAGCATTCTGCTAACACATTTTTACTAGTTTGTGTCATGTTTAAACCCTAAGCTAATCACTATTAGCATGTAGCTATTCACTGAAAGCATGTGTAGCATGTTGGAAGTCCAGTTTGCTAGCATGAGTCAACAGAGCCAACCGCCATGTCTCTATGATGCTCTGATGCAGAGATATAGATCTTGCAAAACGGTTGCTAGGGTATTCTGTTTGGTTGCTAGGCAGTGGCTTGGCAGCTGCCAGTAATGATAAACCAAAGGCTGCTTGCCAGTATGAATGATATAAACCAACCCCCATGCCTCTATGATATTCAGATTTGAAGATATCCCTCTTTGCTTTGGGTTGCTAGGGTGCTCTAAATGGTTGCTAGGACGTGGCTATGAAGTGTTTAAGGTGATTCGTGATTGGCCGTTTGCTGCCCCGAGTCAAATGAGCCCACCCTCATGTTTCTATGACACTCCTATCCAAAGATATTCATTTGATCTTTTTCAATGGAAGTCTATGGAACTTGTTGCTATGGTGCTCTATATGGTTGCTAGGGCGTGGCTTGATAGCTTCACAATGAACCTGAGACACTGATTGGTTGCCTGAGTAAAATGAGCCCACCCCCTTGTCTTTAAGACATTGTGATCCAGAGTTATGTTCAATACAAAATCCCTATGTAATTTCCCATAGTAGGAAAAACACAGTACTTCCTGGTTCATGGGCACGGCTTCACCATAGTATGTCTATGGGGCAACTTTGGGCAGCTCTTGCGCCCCAGGGGTACAACGTACACCCCATTTTGAGGTATGGTCTGAGAGAGCCTATCAGGCTCTTCAAACGTGGTAACCCACATGTTTCTATGAAATTCTCGTTAGGAGCTATTACTCATCAAAGTTTGTCCCAATGCAAAGTCTATGGGATTTTTTTCGCTACTTTTTCGCCCGCCGGACGAACATCGTACACCCGATCGCTTATAAAAGTCATAGCACACCTGTCCTCAATGAGCCGGTCGATTTGACACCTCATTCATGGGTCTATGACAAAAACTGCGGGAGGAGTAGCGCGCAGAAATTGTGTCCAGAAGAAGAAGAAGAAGAATAATAAGTATGCAGAAGAATAAGAATGGAGCTTTGCCTTTGGCAAGCACCATTAACTAGAATGTACATTTCCTGAAGAAAATGTGAATGGTGCTTGCAGTGGCAAAACACCTGACTCGGTTGCTAGGGTGCTGTAATTGGTTGCTAGGGCGTGGCTATGAAGTTGCTGTGTCACTACTTATTGGCTGGCCGAATCAAAAGAGCCCAGCCCCAAGTCTCTACGACCTTCTAAACCAAAGATATGATCTCACAGATTTGGCCCCCATGTTGTCTATGGGAGTTTTTTCAGCCGTTTTTCGTACGCTGTGCGAACATCGTACACCCGATCGCTTAGAAAAGTCATAGCACACCTATCCTTAATAAGCCGGTCGATTTGACACCTCATTCGTGGGTCTACGACAAACGGTGCGGGACGAGTTACGCGCCAAAGTTTTGTTCAGGTGAATAGTAATTACAATACTAGAATGTACATTTCCTGAAGAAAATGTGAATGGTGCTTGCAGTGGCAAAACTCAGCACTCTTGATTAGCATGATGCTAACATAATTACCGTCCTGCTAGGATGTTTTTAGCAAGATGCTAACAGATTAGCATGTTGCTAACATGATGCTAACACCCATAGCATGATGCCAGCATGTTTTTAGCAAGATTCTAATCATGTTAGCATAATGCTAGCAACATGCTAACATGATTAGCATAATGGTAACATGATGCTAGCATGATTACCATTTTGCTAGCATGTTTTTAACAAGATGCTAACATGATTAGCATTTTGCTAGCATGATGCTAACACCCTAAGCATGCTACTAGCATGTTTTAAACAAAATGCTAGTCATGTTAGCATAATGCTAGCAACATGCTAACATGATTAGCATAATGCTAGCATGATGCTAGCATGATTACCATGTTGCTAGCATTATTTTAACCAAATGCTAATCATGTTAGCATTATGTTAACAACATGCTAACATGATTAGCATGTTGCTAGCATGATGCTAACACCCTTAGCATGCTGCTAGCATGTTTTAAACAAGATGCTAATCATGTTAGCATAATGCTAGCAAACATGCTAACATGATTAGCATAATGCTAGCATGATGCTAGCATGATTACCATGTTTTTAGCATGATTTTAACAAGATGCTAATCATGTTAGCATAATGTTAGCAACATGCTAACATCATTAGCGTAATGCTAGCATGATGCTAGCATGATTACTATGTTGTTAGCATGTATTTAACAAGATGCTAACATGATTAGCATGTTTGCTAACATGATGCTAACATGATTAGCATGCTACTAGCATCATGCTAACACAATTAACATGCCACTAGCATTATTCTAACACATTTTTACTAGTTTGTGTCATGTTTAAACCTTAAGCTAATCACTATTAGCATGTAGCTATTCACTGCTAGCATGTGTAGCATGGTGGAAGTCCAGTTTGCTAGCATGAGTCAAAAGAGCCAACCGCCATGTCTCTATAATGTTCTGATGCAGAAATATAGGTGTTTCAAAACGGTTGCTAAGGTACTCTGTTTGGTTGCTAGGGAGTGGCTTGGTAGCTACCAATGATGATACTCCAAAGGCTGCTTGACAATATAAACCAACACCCATGTCTCTACGATGTTCTGATGCAGAGATATAGATCTTGCAAAACGGTTGCTAGGGTACTCTGTTTGGTTGCTAGGGAATGGCTTGGCAGCTGCCAGTAATGATAAACCAAAGGCTGCTTGCCAGTATGAATGATATAAACCAACCCCCATTCCTCTATGATGTTCAGATTTGAAGATATCCCCTCTATGCTTTGAGTTGCTAGGGTGCTCTAAATAGTTGCTAGGGCGTGGCTATGATATCTTGAAGGTGATTCGTGATTGGCCGTTTGCTGCCCCGAGTCAAATGAGCCCACCCTCATGTTTCTATGACACTCCTATCCAAAGATATTCCTTTGATCTTTTTCAATGGAAGTCTATGGAACTTGTTGCTAAGGTACTCTCTATGGTTGCTAGGGCGTGGCTTGATAGCTTTAAAATTATCTTGATAGACTGATTGGTTGCCTGAGTAAAATGAGCCCACCCCCTTGTCTCTATGACATTGTGATCCAGAGTTATGACTTGTCAAAGTTCGTCCCAATGTTAAGTCTATGGGATTTTTCGCCCGATTTTTCGCCCGTCGGACGAACATCGTACACCCGATCGCTTATAAAAGTCATAGCACACCTCTCCTCAATAAGCCGGTCGATTTGACACCTCATTCATGGGTCTAGGACAAAAGCTGCGGGAGGAGTAGCGCGCCAAAATTTTGTGTGGAATAATAATAATAATAATAATAATAATAATAATAATAATAAGTATGCAGGAGAATAAGAATGGAGCTTTGCCTTTGGCAAGCACCATTAACTAGAATGTACATTTCCTGAAGAAAATGTGAATGGTGCTTGCAGTGGCAAAACTCGGCACTCTTGATTAGCATTATGCTAACATAATTACCGTCCTGCTAGGATGTTTTTAGCAAGATGCTAACATGATTAGCATGTTGCTAGCATTATGCTAACACCCTTAGCATCCTGCTAACATGTTTTTAGAAAGATGCGAATCATGTTAACATAATGCTAGCAAAATGCTAACATGATTAGCATGTTGCTAGCATTATGCTAACACCCTTAGCATGCTGCTAGCATGTTTTTAGAAAGATGCTAATCATGTTAGCATAATGTTAGCAACATGCTAACATGATTAGCATAATGCTAGCATGATGCTAGCATGATTACCATGTTGTTAGCATGTTTTTAACAAGATGCTAATCATGTTAGCATAATGCTAGCAACATGCTAACATGATTAGCATAATGGTAACATGATGCTAGCATGATTACCATTTTGCTAGCATGTTTTTAACAAGATGCTAACATGATTAGCATGTTGCTAGCATGATGCTAACACCCTAAGCATGCTGCTAGCATTTTTTAAACAAAATGCTAGTCATGTTAGCATAATGCTAGCAACATGCTAACATGATTAGCATAATGCTAGCATGATGCTAGCATGATTACCATGTTGCTAGCATTATTTTAACCAAATGCTAATAATGTTAGCATTATGTTAGCAACATGCTAACATGATTAGCATGTTGCTAGCATGATGCTAACACCCTTAGCATGCTGCTAGCATGTTTTAAACAAGATGCTAATCATGTTAGCATAATGCTAGCAAACATGCTAACATGATTAGCATAATGCTAGCATGATGCTAGCATGATTACCATGTTTTTAGCATGATTTTAACAAGATGCTAATCATGTTAGCATAATGTTAGCAACATGCTAACATCATTAGCATAATGCTAGCATGATGCTAGCATGATTACCATGTTGTTAGCATGTATTTAACAAGATGCTAACATGATTAGCATGTTTGCTAACATGATGCTAACATGATTAGCATGCTACTAGCATCATGCTAACACAATTAACATGCCACTAGCATTATTCTAACACATTTTTACTAGTTTGTGTCATGTTTAAACCTTAAGCTAATCACTATTAGCATGTAGCTATTCACTGCTAGCATGTGTAGCATGGTGGAAGTCCAGTTTGCTAGCATGAGTCAAAAGAGCCAACCGCCATGTCTCTATAATGTTCTGATGCAGAAATATAGGTGTTTCAAAACGGTTGCTAGGGTACTCTGTTTGGTTGCTAGGGAGTGGCTTGGTAGCTACCAATGATGATACTCAAAAGGCTGCTTGACAATATAAACCAACACCCATGTCTCTACGATGTTCTGATGCAGAGATATAGATCTTGCAAAACGGTTGCTAGGGTACTCTGTTTGGTTGCTAGGGAGTGGCTTGGCAGCTGCCAGTAATGATAAACCAAAGGCTGCTTGCCAGTATGAATGATATAAACCAACCCCCATTCCTCTATGATGTTCAGATTTGAAGATATCCCCTCTATGCTTTGAGTTGCTAGGGTGCTCTAAATAGTTGCTAGGGCGTGGCTATGATATCTTGAAGGTGATTCGTGATTGGCCGTTTGCTGCCCCGAGTCAAATGAGCCCACCCTCATGTTTCTATGACACTCCTATCCAAAGATATTCCTTTGATCTTTTTCAATGGAAGTCTATGGAACTTGTTGCTAAGGTACTCTCTATGGTTGCTAGGGCGTGGCTTGATAGCTTTAAAATTATCTTGATAGACTGATTGGTTGCCTGAGTAAAATGAGCCCACCCCCTTGTCTCTATGACATTGTGATCCAGAGTTATGACTTGTCAAAGTTCGTCCCAATGTTAAGTCTATGGGATTTTTCGCCCGATTTTTCGCCCGTCGGACGAACATCGTACACCCGATCGCTTATAAAAGTCATAGCACACCTCTCCTCAATAAGCCGGTCGATTTGACACCTCATTCATGGGTCTAGGACAAAAGCTGCGGGAGGAGTAGCGCGCCAAAATTTTGTGTGGAATAATAATAATAATAATAATAATAATAATAAGTATGCAGGAGAATAAGAATGGAGCTTTGCCTTTGGCAAGCACCATTAACTAGAATGTACATTTCCTGAAGAAAATGTGAATGGTGCTTGCAGTGGCAAAACTCGGCACTCTTGATTAGCATGATGGTAGCATGATGCTAACACCCTTAGCATATTGCTAGGATGTGTTTACCAAGATGCTAATCATGTTAGCATAATGCTAGCAACATGCTAACATGATTAGCATGTTGCCACCATGATGTTAACACCCGTAGCATACTGTTAACATGTTTTTAGCAAGATGCTAACCATGTTAGCATAATGTTAACAACATGATAACATGATTAGCATGTTTGCTAACATGATTAGCATGCTACTATCATCATGCTAACACATTTTCACTAGTTTGTGTCATGTTTAAACCCTAAGCTAATCACTATTAGCATGTAGCTATTCACTGCTAGCATGTGTATCATGTTGGAAGTCCAGATTGCTAGCATGAGTCAAAAGAGCCAACCGCCATGTCTCTATGATGCTCTGATGCAGAGATATAGGTCTTGCTAAACAGTTGCTAGGGTACTCTGTTTGGTTGCTAGGGAGTGGCTTGGCAGCTGCCAATGATGATACTCCAAAGGCTGCTTGACAATATAAACCAACCCCCATGTCTGTACGATGTTCTGATGCAGAGATATACATCTTGAAAAACGGTTGCTAGGGTACTCTGTTTGGTTGCTAGGGAGTGGCTTGGCAGCTGCCAATGATGATACATCAAAGGCTGCTTGCCAGTATGAATGATATAAACCAACCCCCATGCCTGTATGATATTCAGATTTGAAGATATCCCCTCTATGCTTTGGGTTGCTAGGGTGCTCTAAATGGTTGCTAGGGCGTGGCTATGAAGTGTTGAAGGTGATTCGTGATTGGCCGTTTGCTGCCCCGAGTCAAATGAGCCCACCCTCATGTTTCTATGACACTCCTATCCAAAGATATTCATTTGATCTTTTTCAATGGAAGTCTATGGAACTTGTTGCTATGGTGCTCTATATGGTTGCTAGGGCGTGGCTTGATAGCTTCACAATGATCCTGAGAGACTGATTGGTTGCCTGAGTAAAATGAGCCCACCCCCTTGTCTCTAAGACATTGTGATCCAGAGTTATGTTCAATACAAAATCCCTATGTAATTTCCCATAGTAGGAAAAACACAGTACTTCCTGGTTCATGGGCACGGCTTCACCATAGTATGTCTATGGGGCAACTTTGGGCAGCTCTTGCGCCCCAGGGGTACAACTTACACCCAGTTTTGAGGTATGGCCTGACAGAGCTTGCTAGCCTCTTCAAACGTGGTAACCCACATGTTTCTACGAAATTCTCACTCGGAGCAATAACTCGTCAAAATTTGTCGCAATGCAAAGTCTATGGGATTTTTTTCGCTACTTTTTCGCCCGCTGGACGAACATCGTACACCCGATCGCTTATAAAAGTCATAGCACAGGTCTCCTCAATAAGCCGGTCGATTTGACACCTGATTCATTGGTCTAGGACAAAAACTGTGGGAGGAGTAGCGCGCCAAACTTTTGTCCAGAAAAATAATTATAATAATAAGTATGAGCAATAATAAGAATGGAGCTTTGCCTATGGCAAGCACCATTAACTAGAATGTACATTTCCTGAAGAAAATGTGAATGGTGCTTGCAGTGGCAAAATTCGGCACCGGTTGCTAGGGTGCTGTAATTGGTTGCTAGGGCGTGGCCATAAAGTCACTACTTATTGGCGGCTTGATAGGCCGAGCCAAAAGAGCCCAGCCCCAAGTCTCTATGACCATCTAAACCAAAGATATGATCTCACAGATTTGGCCCCCATGTTAAGTCTATGGGAGTTTTTTCAGCCGTTTTTTTTACGCTGTGCGAACATCGTACACCCAATCGCTTAGAAAAGTCATAGCACACCTCTCCTCAATAAGCCGGTCGATTTGACACCTCATTCGTGGGTCTACGACAAAAACTGCGGGACGAGTTACGCGCCAAAGTTTTGTTCAGGTGAATAGTAATTACAATACTAGAATGTACATTTCCTGAAGAAAATGTGAATGGTGCTTGCAGTGGTAAAATTCGGCCCCGGTTGCTAGGGTGCTGTAATTGGTTGCTAGGGCGTGGCTATGAAGTTGCTGTGTCACTACTTATTGGCTGGCCAAATCAAAAGAGCCCAGCCCCAAGTCTCTATGACCTTCTGATCCAAAGATATGATCTCACAGATTTTGTCCCAATGTTAAGTCTATGGGAGTTTTTTCAGCCGTTTTTTTCGTACGCTGTGCGAACATCGTACACTCGATCGCTTATAAAAGTCATAGCACACCTCTCCTCAATAAGCCGGTCGATTTGACACCTCATTCGTGGGTCTACGACAAACGGTGCGGGACGAGTTACGCGCCAAAGTTTTGTTCAGGTGAATAGTAATTACAATACTAGAATGTACATTTCCTGAAGAAAATGTGAATGGTGCTTGCAGTGGCAAAACTCGGCACTCTTGATTAGCATGATGCTAACATAATTACCGTTGTGCTAAGATGTTTTTAACAAGATGCTAACATGATTAGCATGTTGTTAACATGATGCTAACACCCTTAGCATGCTGCTACCATGTTTTCAGTAAGATGCTAACATGATTAGCATAATGGTAGCATGATGCTAGCATGATTACCATGTTGCTAGCATGTTTTTAACAAGATGTTAACATGATTAGCATGTTTGCTAGCATGATGCTAACATGATTAGCATGCTACTAACATTATGCTAACACAATTAGCATGCTACCAGCATGATGCTAACACATTTTTAATAGTTTGTGTCATGTTTAAACCCTAAGCTAATCACTATTAGCATGTAGCTATTCACTGCTAGCATGTGTAGCATGTTGGAAGTCCAATTTGCTAGCATGAGTCAAAAAAGCCAACCACCATGTCTGTACGATGTTCTGATGCAGAGATATAGGTCCTGCAAAACTGTTGCTAGGGTACTCTGTTTGGTTGCTAGGGAGTGGCTTGGCAGCTACCAATGATGATACTCCAAAGGTTGCTTGACAATATAAACCAACACCCATGTCTTTACGATGTTCTGATGCAGAGATATAGATCTTGCAAAACGGTTGCTAGGGTACTCTGTTTGGTTGCTAGGGAGTGGCTTGGAAGCTACCAATGATGATACTCCAAAGGCTGCTTGCCAGTAAGAATGATATAAACCAACCCCCATGCCTCTATGATATTCAGATTTGAAGATATCTGGCTATGCTTTGGGTTGCTAGGGTGCTCTAAATGGTTGCTAAGGCGTGGCTATGATGTCTTTAAGGTGATTTGTGATTGGCGGTTTGCTGCCTCGAGTCAAATGAGCCCAACTTCTTGTTTGTACGACACTTCTATCCAAAGGTATTCATTTGATCTTTTTCAATGGAAGTCTATGAAGCTTGTTACTAAGGTGCTCTATATGGTTGCTAGGGCGTGGCTTGATATCTTCAAAGTTTTCCTGAGAGACTGATTGGTTGCCTGAGTAAAATGAGACCACCCCCTTCTCTCCATGACATTGTGATCCAGAGTTATGACTTATCAAAGTTCGTTCCAATGTTAAGTCTATGGGATTTTTTTCGCTACTTTTTCGCCCGCCGGACGAACATCGTACACCCGAGCGCTTATAAAAGTCATAGCACACCTCTCCTCAATGAGCCGGTCGATTTGACACCTCATTCATGGGTCTAGGACAAAAACTGCGGGAGGAGTAGCGCGCCAAACTTTTGTGTGGAATAATAATAATAATAATAATAATAATAATAAGTATGCAGGAGAATAAGAATGGAGCTTTGCCTTTGGCAAGCACCATTAACTAGAATGTACATTTCCTGAAGAAAATGTGAACGGTGCTTGCAGTGGCAAAATTCGCCACTCGGTTGCTAGGGTGCTGAAATTGGTTGCTAGGGTGTGGCCATGAAGTCACTACTTATTGGCGGCTTGATAGGCCGAGTCAAAAGAGCCCAGCCCCAAGTCTCTATGACCTTCTAAACCAAAGATATGATCTCACACATTTGGCCCCCATGTTAAGTCTATGGGAGTTTTTTCAGCCGTTTTTTCGTATGCTGTGCGAACATCGTACACCCGATCGCTTAGAAAAGTCATAGCACACCTCTCCTCAATAAGCCGGTCGATTTGACACCTCATTCGTGGGTCTACGACAAACGTTGCGGGACGAGTTACGCGCCAAAGTTTTGTTCAGGTGAATAGTAATTACAATACTAGAATGTACATTTCCTGAAGAAAATGTGAATGGTGCTTGCAGTGGCAAAATTCGGCACCGGTTGCTAGGGTGCTGTAATTGGTTGCTAGGGTGTGGCTATGAAGTTGCTGTGTCACTACTTATTGGCTGGCCGAATCAAAAGATCCCAGCTCCAAGTCTCTATGACCATCTAAACCAAAGATATGATCTCACAGATTTGGCCCCCATGTTAAGTCTATGGGAGTTTTTTCAGCCGTTTTTTTGTACGCTGTGCGAACATCGTACACCCAATCGCTTAGAAAAGTCATAGCACACCTCTCCTCAATAAGCCGGTCGATTTGACACCTCATTCGTGGGTCTACGACAAAAACTGCGGGACGAGTTACGCGCCAAAGTTTTGTTCAGGTGAATAGTAATTACAATACTAGAATGTACATTTCCTGAAGAAAATGTGAATGGTGCTTGCAGTGGTAAAATTCGGCCCCAGTTGCTAGGGTGATGTAATTGGTTGCTAGGGCGTCGCTATGAAGTTGCTGTGTCACTACTTATTGGCTGGCCGAATCAAAAGAGCCCAGCCCCAAGTCTCTATGACCTTCTGATCCATATATATGATCTCACAGATTTTGACCCAATGTTAAGTCTATGGGAGTTTTTTCAGCCGTTTTTTCGTACGCTGTGCGGACATCGTACACACGATCGCTTAGAAAAGTCATAGCACACCTCTCCTCGATAAGCCGGTCGATTTGACACCTCATTCATGGGTCTACGACAAACGGTGCGGGACGAGTTACGCGCCAAAGTTTTGTTCAGGTGAATAGTAATTACAATACTAGAATGTACATTTCCTGAAGAAAATGTGAATGGTGCTTGCAGTGGCAAAACTCGGCACTCTTGATTAGCATTATGCTAACATAATTACCGTCCTGCTAGGATGTTTTTAGCAAGATGCTAACATGATTAGCATGTTGCTAGCATTATGCTAACACCCTTAGCATCCTGCTAACATGTTTTTAGAAAGATGCGAATCATGTTAACATAATGCTAGCAAAATGCTAACATGATTAGCATGTTGCTAGCATTATGCTAACACCCTTAGCATGCTGCTAGCATGTTTTTAGAAAGATGCTAATCATGTTAGCATAATGTTAGCAAAACATGCTAACATGATTAGCATAATGCTAGCATGATGCTAGCATGATTACCATGTTGTTAGCATGTTTTTAACAAGATGCTAATCATGTTAGCATAATGCTAGCAACATGCTAACATGATTAGCATAATGGTAACATGATGCTAGCATGATTACCATTTTGCTAGCATGTTTTTAACAAGATGCTAACATGATTAGCATGTTGCTAGCATGATGCTAACACCCTAAGCATGCTGCTAGCATGTTTTAAACAAAATGCTAGTCATGTTAGCATAATGCTAGCAACATGCTAACATGATTAGCATAATGCTAGCATGATGCTAGCATGATTACCATGTTGCTAGCATTATTTTAACCAAATGCTAATAATGTTAGCATTATGTTAGCAACATGCTAACATGATTAGCATGTTGCTAGCATGATGCTAACACCCTTAGCATGCTGCTAGCATGTTTTAAACAAGATGCTAATCATGTTAGCATAATGCTAGCAAACATGCTAACATGATTAGCATAATGCTAGCATGATGCTAGCATGATTACCATGTTTTTAGCATGATTTTAACAAGATGCTAATCATGTTAGCATAATGTTAGCAACATGCTAACATCATTAGCATAATGCTAGCATGATGCTAGCATGATTACCATGTTGTTAGCATGTATTTAACAAGATGCTAACATGATTAGCATGTTTGCTAACATGATGCTAACATGATTAGCATGCTACTAGCATCATGCTAACACAATTAACATGCCACTAGCATTATTCTAACACATTTTTACTAGTTTGTGTCATGTTTAAACCTTAAGCTAATCACTATTAGCATGTAGCTATTCACTGCTAGCATGTGTAGCATGGTGGAAGTCCAGTTTGCTAGCATGAGTCAAAAGAGCCAACCGCCATGTCTCTATAATGTTCTGATGCAGAAATATAGGTGTTTCAAAACGGTTGCTAGGGTACTCTGTTTGGTTGCTAGGGAGTGGCTTGGTAGCTACCAATGATGATACTCAAAAGGCTGCTTGACAATATAAACCAACACCCATGTCTCTACGATGTTCTGATGCAGAGATATAGATCTTGCAAAACGGTTGCTAGGGTACTCTGTTTGGTTGCTAGGGAGTGGCTTGGCAGCTGCCAGTAATGATAAACCAAAGGCTGCTTGCCAGTATGAATGATATAAACCAACCCCCATTCCTCTATGATGTTCAGATTTGAAGATATCCCCTCTATGCTTTGAGTTGCTAGGGTGCTCTAAATAGTTGCTAGGGCGTGGCTATGATATCTTGAAGGTGATTCGTGATTGGCCGTTTGCTGCCCCGAGTCAAATGAGCCCACCCTCATGTTTCTATGACACTCCTATCCAAAGATATTCCTTTGATCTTTTTCAATGGAAGTCTATGGAACTTGTTGCTAAGGTACTCTCTATGGTTGCTAGGGCGTGGCTTGATAGCTTTAAAATTATCTTGATAGACTGATTGGTTGCCTGAGTAAAATGAGCCCACCCCCTTGTCTCTATGACATTGTGATCCAGAGTTATGACTTGTCAAAGTTCGTCCCAATGTTAAGTCTATGGGATTTTTCGCCCGATTTTTCGCCCGTCGGACGAACATCGTACACCCGATCGCTTATAAAAGTCATAGCACACCTCTCCTCAATAAGCCGGTCGATTTGACACCTCATTCATGGGTCTAGGACAAAAGCTGCGGGAGGAGTAGCGCGCCAAAATTTTGTGTGGAATAATAATAATAATAATAATAATAATAATAAGTATGCAGGAGAATAAGAATGGAGCTTTGCCTTTGGCAAGCACCATTAACTAGAATGTACATTTCCTGAAGAAAATGTGAATGGTGCTTGCAGTGGCAAAACTCGGCACTCTTGATTAGCATGATGGTAGCATGATGCTAACACCCTTAGCATATTGCTAGGATGTGTTTACCAAGATGCTAATCATGTTAGCATAATGCTAGCAACATGCTAACATGATTAGCATGTTGCCACCATGATGTTAACACCCGTAGCATACTGTTAACATGTTTTTAGCAAGATGCTAACCATGTTAGCATAATGTTAACAACATGATAACATGATTAGCATGTTTGCTAACATGATTAGCATGCTACTATCATCATGCTAACACATTTTCACTAGTTTGTGTCATGTTTAAACCCTAAGCTAATCACTATTAGCATGTAGCTATTCACTGCTAGCATGTGTATCATGTTGGAAGTCCAGATTGCTAGCATGAGTCAAAAGAGCCAACCGCCATGTCTCTATGATGCTCTGATGCAGAGATATAGGTCTTGCTAAACAGTTGCTAGGGTACTCTGTTTGGTTGCTAGGGAGTGGCTTGGCAGCTGCCAATGATGATACTCCAAAGGCTGCTTGACAATATAAACCAACCCCCATGTCTGTACGATGTTCTGATGCAGAGATATACATCTTGAAAAACGGTTGCTAGGGTACTCTGTTTGGTTGCTAGGGAGTGGCTTGGCAGCTGCCAATGATGATACATCAAAGGCTGCTTGCCAGTATGAATGATATAAACCAACCCCCATGCCTGTATGATATTCAGATTTGAAGATATCCCCTCTATGCTTTGGGTTGCTAGGGTGCTCTAAATGGTTGCTAGGGCGTGGCTATGAAGTGTTGAAGGTGATTCGTGATTGGCCGTTTGCTGCCCCGAGTCAAATGAGCCCACCCTCATGTTTCTATGACACTCCTATCCAAAGATATTCATTTGATCTTTTTCAATGGAAGTCTATGGAACTTGTTGCTATGGTGCTCTATATGGTTGCTAGGGCGTGGCTTGATAGCTTCACAATGATCCTGAGAGACTGATTGGTTGCCTGAGTAAAATGAGCCCACCCCCTTGTCTCTAAGACATTGTGATCCAGAGTTATGTTCAATACAAAATCCCTATGTAATTTCCCATAGTAGGAAAAACACAGTACTTCCTGGTTCATGGGCACGGCTTCACCATAGTATGTCTATGGGGCAACTTTGGGCAGCTCTTGCGCCCCAGGGGTACAACTTACACCCAGTTTTGAGGTATGGCCTGACAGAGCTTGCTAGCCTCTTCAAACGTGGTAACCCACATGTTTCTACGAAATTCTCACTCGGAGCAATAACTCGTCAAAATTTGTCGCAATGCAAAGTCTATGGGATTTTTTTCGCTACTTTTTCGCCCGCTGGACGAACATCGTACACCCGATCGCTTATAAAAGTCATAGCACAGGTCTCCTCAATAAGCCGGTCGATTTGACACCTGATTCATTGGTCTAGGACAAAAACTGTGGGAGGAGTAGCGCGCCAAACTTTTGTCCAGAAAAATAATTATAATAATAAGTATGAGCAATAATAAGAATGGAGCTTTGCCTATGGCAAGCACCATTAACTAGAATGTACATTTCCTGAAGAAAATGTGAATGGTGCTTGCAGTGGCAAAATTCGGCACCGGTTGCTAGGGTGCTGTAATTGGTTGCTAGGGCGTGGCCATAAAGTCACTACTTATTGGCGGCTTGATAGGCCGAGCCAAAAGAGCCCAGCCCCAAGTCTCTATGACCATCTAAACCAAAGATATGATCTCACAGATTTGGCCCCCATGTTAAGTCTATGGGAGTTTTTTCAGCCGTTTTTTCGTACGCTGTGCGAACATCGTACACCCAATCGCTTAGAAAAGTCATAGCACACCTCTCCTCAATAAGCCGGTCGATTTGACACCTCATTCGTGGGTCTACGACAAAAACTGCGGGACGAGTTACGCGCCAAAGTTTTGTTCAGGTGAATAGTAATTACAATACTAGAATGTACATTTCCTGAAGAAAATGTGAATGGTGCTTGCAGTGGAAAAATTCGGCACCGGTTGCTAGGGTGCTGTAATTGGTTGCTAGGGCGTGGCTATGAAGTTGCTGTGTCACTACTTATTGGCTGGCCAAATCAAAAGAGCCCAGCCCCAAGTCTCTATGACCTTCTGATCCAAAGATATGATCTCACAGATTTTGTCCCAATGTTAAGTCTATGGGAGTTTTTTCAGCCGTTTTTTCGTACGCTGTGCGAACATCGTACACTCGATCGCTTATAAAAGTCATAGCACACCTCTCCTCAATAAGCCGGTCGATTTGACACCTCATTCGTGGGTCTACGACAAACGGTGCGGGACGAGTTACGCGCCAAAGTTTTGTTCAGGTGAATAGTAATTACAATACTAGAATGTACATTTCCTGAAGAAAATGTGAATGGTGCTTGCAGTGGCAAAACTCGGCACTCTTGATTAGCATGATGCTAACATAATTACCGTTGTGCTAAGATGTTTTTAAAAAGATGCTAACATGATTAGCATGTTGTTAACATGATGCTAACACCCTTAGCATGCTGCTACCATGTTTTCAGTAAGATGCTAACATGATTAGCATAATGGTAGCATGATGCTAGCATGATTACCATGTTGCTAGCATGTTTTTAACAAGATGTTAACATGATTAGCATGTTTGCTATCATGATGCTAACATGATTAGCATGCTACTAACATTATGCTAACACAATTAGCATGCTACCAGCATGATGCTAACACATTTTTAATAGTTTGTGTCATGTTTAAACCCTAAGCTAATCACTATTAGCATGTAGCTATTCACTGCTAGCATGTGTAGCATGTTGGAAGTCCAATTTGCTAGCATGAGTCAAAAAAGCCAACCACCATGTCTGTACGATGTTCTGATGCAGAGATATAGGTCCTGCAAAACTGTTGCTAGGGTACTCTGTTTGGTTGCTAGGGAGTGGCTTGGCAGCTACCAATGATGATACTCCAAAGGTTGCTTGACAATATAAACCAACACCCATGTCTTTACGATGTTCTGATGCAGAGATATAGATCTTGCAAAACGGTTGCTAGGGTACTCTGTTTGGTTGCTAGGGAGTGGCTTGGAAGCTACCAATGATGATACTCCAAAGGCTGCTTGCCAGTAAGAATGATATAAACCAACCCCCATGCCTCTATGATATTCAGATTTGAAGATATCTGCCTATGCTTTGGGTTGCTAGGGTGCTCTAAATGGTTGCTAAGGCGTGGCTATGATGTCTTTAAGGTGATTTGTGATTGGCGGTTTGCTGCCTCGAGTCAAATGAGCCCAACTTCTTGTTTGTACGACACTTCTATCCAAAGGTATTCATTTGATCTTTTTCAATGGAAGTCTATGAAGCTTGTTACTAAGGTGCTCTATATGGTTGCTAGGGCGTGGCTTGATATCTTCAAAGTTTTCCTGAGAGACTGATTGGTTGCCTGAGTAAAATGAGACCACCCCCTTCTCTCCATGACATTGTGATCCAGAGTTATGACTTATCAAAGTTCGTTCCAATGTTAAGTCTATGGGATTTTTCGCTACTTTTTCGCCCGCCGGACGAACATCGTACACCCGAGCGCTTATAAAAGTCATAGCACACCTCTCCTCAATGAGCCGGTCGAGTTGACACCTCATTCATGGGTCTAGGACAAAAACTGCGGGAGGAGTAGCGCGCCAAACTTTTGTGTGGAATAATAATAATAAGAATAATAAGAATAATAAGTATGCAGGAGAATAAGAATGGAGCTTTGCCTTTGGCAAGCACCATTAACTAGAATGTACATTTCCTGAAGAAAATGTGAATGGTGCTTGCAGTGGCAAAATTCGCCACTCGGTTGCTAGGGTGCTGAAATTGGTTGCTAGGGTGTGGCCATGAAGTCACTACTTATTGGCGGCTTGATAGGCCGAGTCAAAAGAGCCCAGCCCCAAGTCTCTATGACCTTCTAAACCAAAGATATGATCTCACACATTTGGCCCCCATGTTAAGTCTATGGGAGTTTTTTCAGCCGTTTTTTCGTATGCTGTGCGAACATCGTACACCCGATCGCTTAGAAAAGTCATAGCACACCTCTCCTCAATAAGCCGGTCGATTTGACACCTCATTCGTGGGTCTACGACAAACGTTGCGGGACGAGTTACGCGCCAAAGTTTTGTTCAGGTGAATAGTAATTACAATACTAGAATGTACATTTCCTGAAGAAAATGTGAATGGTGCTTGCAGTGGCAAAATTCGGCACCGGTTGCTAGGGTGCTGTAATTGGTTGCTAGGGTGTGGCTATGAAGTTGCTGTGTCACTACTTATTGGCTGGCCGAATCAAAAGATCCCAGCTCCAAGTCTCTATGACCATCTAAACCAAAGATATGATCTCACAGATTTGGCCCCCATGTTAAGTCTATGGGAGTTTTTTCAGCCGTTTTTTTGTACGCTGTGCGAACATCGTACACCCAATCGCTTAGAAAAGTCATAGCACACCTCTCCTCAATAAGCCGGTCGATTTGACACCTCATTCGTGGGTCTACGACAAAAACTGCGGGACGAGTTACGCGCCAAAGTTTTGTTCAGGTGAATAGTAATTACAATACTAGAATGTACATTTCCTGAAGAAAATGTGAATGGTGCTTGCAGTGGTAAAATTCGGCCCCAGTTGCTAGGGTGATGTAATTGGTTGCTAGGGCGTCGCTATGAAGTTGCTGTGTCACTACTTATTGGCTGGCCGAATCAAAAGAGCCCAGCCCCAAGTCTCTATGACCTTCTGATCCATATATATGATCTCACAGATTTTGACCCAATGTTAAGTCTATGGGAGTTTTTTCAGCCGTTTTTTCGTACGCTGTGCGGACATCGTACACACGATCGCTTAGAAAAGTCATAGCACACCTCTCCTCGATAAGCCGGTCGATTTGACACCTCATTCATGGGTCTACGACAAACGGTGCGGGACGAGTTACGCGCCAAAGTTTTGTTCAGGTGAATAGTAATTACAATACTAGAATGTACATTTCCTGAAGAAAATGTGAATGGTGCTTGCAGTGGCAAAACTCAGCACTCTTGATTAGCATGATGCTAACATAATTACCGTCCTGCTAGGATGTTTTTAGCAAAATGCTAACAGATTAGCATGTTGCTAGCATGATGCTAACACCCATAGCATGATGCCAGCATGTTTTTAGCAAGATTCTAATCATGTTAGCATAATGCTAGCAAAACATGTTAACATGATTAGCATAATGCTAGCATGATGCTAGCATGATTACCATGTTGCTACCATGATTTTAACAAGATGCTAATCATGTTAGCATAATGCTAGCAACATGCTAACATGATTAGCATAATGGTAACATGATGCTAGCATGATTACCATGTTGCTAGCATGTTTTTAACAAGATGCTAACATGATTAGCATGTTGCTAGCATGATGCTAACACCCTAAGCATGCTGCTAGCATGTTTTAAACAAAATGCTAGTCATGTTAGCATAATGCTAGCAACATGCTAACATGATTAGCATAATGCTAGCATGATGCTAGCATGATTACCATGTTGCTAGCATTATTTTAACCAAATGCTAATCATGTTAGCATTATGTTAGCAACATGCTAACATGATTAGCATGCTGCTAGCATGATGCTAACACCCTTAGCATGCTGCTAGCATGTTTTAAACAAGATGCTAATCATGTTAGCATAATGCTAGCAAACATGCTAACATGATTAGCATAATGCTAGCATGATGCTAGCATGATTACCATGTTGTTAGCATGATTTTAACAAGATGCTAATCATGTTAGCATAATGCTAGCAACATGCTAACATCATTAGCATAATGCTAGCATGATGCTAGCATGATTACCATGTTGTTAGCATGTATTTAACAAGATGCTAACATGATTAGCATGTTTGCTAACATGATGCTAACATGATTAGCATGCTACTAGCATCATGCTAACACAATTAACATGCCACTAGCATTATTCTAACACATTTTTACTAGTTTGTGTCATGTTTAAACCTTAAGCTAATCACTATTAGCATGTAGCTATTCACTGCTAGCATGTGTAGCATGGTGGAAGTCCAGTTTGCTAGCATGAGTCAAAAGAGCCAACCGCCATGTCTCTATAATGTTCTGATGCAGAAATATAGGTGTTTCAAAACGGTTGCTAGGGTACTCTGTTTGGTTGCTAGGGAGTGGCTTGGTAGCTACCAATGATGATACTCCAAAGGCTGCTTGACAATATAAACCAACACCCATGTCTCTACGATGTTCTGATGCAGAGATATAGATCTTGCAAAACGGTTGCTAGGGTACTCTGTTTGGTTGCTAGGGAGTGGCTTGGCAGCTGCCAGTAATGATAAACCAAAGGCTGCTTGCCAGTATGAATGATATAAACCAACCCCCATTCCTCTATGATGTTCAGATTTGAAGATATCCCCTCTATGCTTTGAGTTGCTAGGGTGCTCTAAATAGTTGCTAGGGCGTGGCTATGATATCTTGAAGGTGATTCGTGATTGGCCGTTTGCTGCCCCGAGTCAAATGAGCCCACCCTCATGTTTCTATGACACTCCTATCCAAAGATATGCCTTTGATCTTTTTCAATGGAAGTCTATGGAACTTGTTGCTATGGTGCTCTATATGGTTGCTAGGGCGTGGCTCGATAGCTTCACAATGATCCTGAGAGACTGATTGGTTGCCTGAGTAAAATGAGACCTACACCTTGTCTCTATGACATTGTGATCCAGAGTTATGTTCAATACAAAATCCCTATGTAATTTCCCATAGTAGGAAAAACACAGTACTTCCTGGTTCATGGGCACGGCTTCACCATAGTATGTCTATGGGGCAACTTTGGGCAGCTCTTGCGCCCCAGGGGTACAACTTACACCCCATTTTGAGGTATGGTCTGAGAGAGCCTATCAGGCTCTTCAAACGTGGTAACCCACATGTTTCTATGAAATTCTCGTTAGGAGCTATTACTCGTCAAAGTTTGTCCCAATGCAAAGTCTATGGGATTTTTTTCGCTACTTTTTCGCCCGCCGGACGAACATCGTACACCCGATCGCTTATAAAAGTCATAGCACACCTCTCCTCAATGAGCCGGTCGATTTGACACCTCATTCATGGGTCTATGACAAAAACTGCGGGAGGAGTAGCGCGCAGAAATTGTGTCCAGAAGAAGAAGAAGAAGAATAATAAGTATGCAGAAGAATAAGAATGGAGCTTTGCCTTTGGCAAGCACCATTAACTAGAATGTACATTTCCTGAAGAAAATGTGAATGGTGCTTGCAGTGGCAAAACTCAGCACTCTTGATTAGCATGATGCTAACATAATTACCGTCCTGCTAGGATGTTTTTAGCAAAATGCTAACAGATTAGCATGTTGCTAGCATGATGCTAACACCCATAGCATGATGCCAGCATGTTTTTAGCAAGATTCTAATCATGTTAGCATAATGCTAGCAAAACATGTTAACATGATTAGCATAATGCTAGCATGATGCTAGCATGATTACCATGTTGCTACCATGATTTTAACAAGATGCTAATCATGTTAGCATAATGCTAGCAACATGCTAACATGATTAGCATAATGGTAACATGATGCTAGCATGATTACCATGTTGCTAGCATGTTTTTAACAAGATGCTAACATGATTAGCATGTTGCTAGCATGATGCTAACACCCTAAGCATGCTGCTAGCATGTTTTAAACAAAATGCTAGTCATGTTAGCATAATGCTAGCAACATGCTAACATGATTAGCATAATGCTAGCATGATGCTAGCATGATTACCATGTTGCTAGCATTATTTTAACCAAATGCTAATCATGTTAGCATTATGTTAGCAACATGCTAACATGATTACCATGCTGCTAGCATGATGCTAACACCCTTAGCATGCTGCTAGCATGTTTTAAACAAGATGCTAATCATGTTAGCATAATGCTAGCAAACATGCTAACATGATTAGCATTATGCTAACATGATTACCATGTTGTTAGCATGATTTTAACAAGATGCTAATCATGTTAGCATAATGCTAGCAACATGCTAACATCATTAGCATAATGCTAGCATGATGCTAGCATGATTACCATGTTGTTAGCATGTATTTAACAAGATGCTAACATGATTAGCATGTTTGCTAACATGATGCTAACATGATTAGCATGCTACTAGCATCATGCTAACACAATTAACATGCCACTAGCATTATTCTAACACATTTTTACTAGTTTGTGTCATGTTTAAACCTTAAGCTAATCACTATTAGCATGTAGCTATTCACTGCTAGCATGTGTAGCATGGTGGAAGTCCAGTTTGCTAGCATGAGTCAAAAGAGCCAACCGCCATGTCTCTATAATGTTCTGATGCAGAAATATAGGTGTTTCAAAACGGTTGCTAGGGTACTCTGTTTGGTTGCTAGGGAGTGGCTTGGTAGCTACCAATGATGATACTCCAAAGGCTGCTTGACAATATAAACCAACACCCATGTCTCTACGATGTTCTGATGCAGAGATATAGATCTTGCAAAACGGTTGCTAGGGTACTCTGTTTGGTTGCTAGGGAGTGGCTTGGCAGCTGCCAGTAATGATAAACCAAAGGCTGCTTGCCAGTATGAATGATATAAACCAACCCCCATTCCTCTATGATGTTCAGATTTGAAGATATCCCCTCTATGCTTTGAGTTGCTAGGGTGCTCTAAATAGTTGCTAGGGCGTGGCTATGATATCTTGAAGGTGATTCGTGATTGGCCGTTTGCTGCCCCGAGTCAAATGAGCCCACCCTCATGTTTCTATGACACTCCTATCCAAAGATATGCCTTTGATCTTTTTCAATGGAAGTCTATGGAACTTGTTGCTATGGTGCTCTATATGGTTGCTAGGGCGTGGCTCGATAGCTTCACAATGATCCTGAGAGACTGATTGGTTGCCTGAGTAAAATGAGCCCACCCCCTTGTCTCTATGACATTGTGATCCAGAGTTATGTTCAATACAAAATCCCTATGTAATTTCCCATAGTAGGAAAAACACAGTACTTCCTGGTTCATGGGCACGGCTTCACCATAGTATGTCTATGGGGCAACTTTGGGCAGCTCTTGCGCCCCAGGGGTACAACTTACACCCCATTTTGAGGTATGGTCTGAGAGAGCCTATCAGGCTCTTCAAACGTGGTAACCCACATGTTTCTATGAAATTCTCGTTAGGAGCTATTACTCGTCAAAGTTTGTCCCAATGCAAAGTCTATGGGATTTTTTTCGCTACTTTTTCGCCCGCCGGACGAACATCGTACACCCGATCGCTTATAAAAGTCATAGCACACCTCTCCTCAATGAGCCGGTCGATTTGACACCTCATTCATGGGTCTATGACAAAAACTGCGGGAGGAGTAGCGCGCAGAAATTGTGTCCAGAAGAAGAAGAAGAAGAATAATAAGTATGCAGAAGAATAAGAATGGAGCTTTGCCTTTGGCAAGCACCATTAACTAGAATGTACATTTCCTGAAGAAAATGTGAACGGTGCTTGCAGTGGCAAAATTCGCCACTCGGTTGCTAGGGTGCTGAAATTGGTTGCTAGGGTGTGGCCATGAAGTCACTACTTATTGGCGGCTTGATAGGCCGAGTCAAAAGAGCCCAGCCCCAAGTCTCTATGACCTTCTAAACCAAAGATATGATCTCACACATTTGGCCCCCATGTTAAGTCTATGGGAGTTTTTTCAGCCGTTTTTTCGTATGCTGTGCGAACATCGTACACCCGATCGCTTAGAAAAGTCATAGCACACCTCTCCTCAATAAGCCGGTCGATTTGACACCTCATTCGTGGGTCTACGACAAACGTTGCGGGACGAGTTACGCGCCAAAGTTTTGTTCAGGTGAATAGTAATTACAATACTAGAATGTACATTTCCTGAAGAAAATGTGAATGGTGCTTGCAGTGGCAAAATTCGTCACCGGTTGCTAGGGTTCTGTAATTGGTTGCTAGGGCGTGGCTATGAAGATGCTGTGTCAATACTTATTGGCAGGCTGAATCAAAAGAGCCCAGCCCCAAGTCTCTATGACCTTCTAAACCAAAGATATGATCTCACAGATTTGGCCCCCATGTTAAGTCTATGGGACTTTTTTCAGCCGTATTTTCGTATGCTGTGCGAAAATCGTACACCCAATCGCTTAGAAAAGTCATAGCACACCTCTCCTCAATAAGCCGGTCGATTTGACACCTCATTTGTGGGTCTACGACAAACGGTGCGGGACGAGTTACGTGCCAAATTTTTGTTCAGGTGAATAGTAATTACAATACTAGAATGTACATTTCCTAAAGAAAATGTGAATGGTGCTTGCAGTGGCAAAACACCTGACTCGGTTGCTAGGGTGCTGTAATTGGTTGCTAGGGCGTGGCTATGAAGTTGCTGTGTCACTACTTATTGGCTGGCCGAATCAAAAGAGCCCAGCCCCAAGTCTCTACGACCTTCTAAACCAAAGATATGATCTCACAGATTTGGCCCCCATGTTGTCTATGGGAGTTTTTTCAGCCGTTTTTTCGTACGCTGTGCGCACATCGTACACCTGATCACTTAGAAAAGTCATAGCACACCTCTCCTCAATAAGCCGGTCGATTTGACACCTCATTCATGGGTCTACGACAAACGGTGCGGGACGAGTTATGCGCCAAAGTTTTGTTCAGGTGAATAGTAATTACAATACTAGAATGTACATTTCCTGAAGAAAATGTGAATGGTGCTTGCAGTGGCAAAACTATGCTAACATAATTACCGTCCTGCTAGGATGTTTTTAGCAAGATGCTAACATGATTAGCATGTTGCAACCATGATGCTAACACCCTTAGCATGCTGCTAACATGTTTTAAACAATATGCTAATCATGTTAGCATAATGCTAGCAACATGCTAACATGATTAGCATGGTTTTAACAAGATGATAACATGATTAGCATGTTTGCTAGCATGATGCTAACATGATTAGCATGTTTGCTAGCATGATGCTAACATGATTAGCATGCTACTAACATGATGCTAACACATTTTTACTAGTTTGTGTCATGTTTAAACCCTAAGCTAATCACTATTAGCATGTAGCTATTCACTGCTAGCATGTGTAGCATGTTGGAAGTCCAGTTTGCTAGCATTAGTCAAAAGAGCCATCCGCCATGTCTCTATGATGCTCTGATGCTCTGATGCAGAGATATAGATCTTGCAAAACGGTTGCTAGGGTACTCTGTTTGGTTGCTAGGGAGTGGCTTGGCAGCTACCAATGATGATACTCCAAAGGCTGCTTGACAATATAAACCAACACCCATGTCTTTACGATGTTCTGATGCAGAGATATAGATCTTGCAAAACGGTTGCTAGGGTACTCTGTTTGGTTGCTAGGGAGTGGCTTGGCAGCTGCCAGTAATGATAAACCAAAGGCTGCTTGCCAGTATGAATGATATAAACCAACCCCCATGCCTCTATGATATTCAGATTTGAAGATATCTGCCTATGCTTTGGGTTGCTAGGGTGCTCTAAAATGGTTGCTAAGGCGTGGCTATGATGGCTTTAAGGTTATTTGTGATTGGCGGTTTGCTGCCTCGAGTCAAACGAGCCCACCCTCATGTTTGTATGACACTCCTATCCAAAGATATTCCTTTGATCTTTTTCAATGGAAGTCTATGGAGCTTGTTACTAAGGTACTCTCTATGGTTGCTAGGGCGTGGCTTGATAGCTTTAAAATTATCTTGATAGACTGATTGGTTGCCTGAGTAAAATGAGCCCACCCCCTTGTCTCTATGACATTGTGATCCAGAGTTATGACTTGTCAAAGTTCGTCCCAATGTTAAGTCTATGGGATTTTTCGCCCGATTTTTCGCCCGTCGGACGAACATCATACACCTGATCGCTTAGAAAAGTCATAGCACACCTCTCCTCAATAAGCCGGTCGATTTGACACCTCATTCATGGGTCTAGGACAAAAGCTGCGGGAGGAGTAGCGCGCCAAAATTTTGTGTGGAATAATAATAATAATAATAATAATAAGTATGCAGGAGAATAAGAATGGAGCTTTGCCTTTGGCAAGCACCATTAACTAGAATGTACATTTCCTGAAGAAAATGTGAATGGTGCTTGCAGTGGCAAAATCGGCACTCGGTTGCTAGGCGGTTGCTAAGGTACTTGGGGTGGTTGCTAAGGTGTTGCTAGGCGGTTGCTAGGGTGTTCTGTGTGGTTAGTAGGCGGTTGCTAAGGTACTTGGGTAGTTGCTAAGGTGTTGCTAGGGTGTTCTGGGTGGTTGCTAGGCGGTTGCTATGGTAACCCGGGTGGTTGCTAGGGTTTTGCTAGGCAGTTGCTAAGGTACCCTGGGTGGTCACTATGGTGTTGCTAGGCAGTTGCTAAGGTACCCTGGGTGGTCACTATGGTGTTGCTAGGCGGTTGCTAGGGTGTTCTGGGTGGTTGCTAAGGTACCTGGGGTTGTCACTATGGTGTTGCTAGGCGGTTGCTAGGGTGTTCTGGGTGGTTGCTAGGCAGTTGCTATGGTAACACAGGTGGTTGCTAGGGTGTTTTGCTAGGCAGTTGCTAAGGTACCTGGGGTGGTCACTATGGTGTTGCTAGGCGGTTGCTAGGGTGTTCTGGGGGGTTGCTAGGTGGTTGCTATGGTAACCTGGGTGGTTGCTAGGGTGTTACTATGTGGTTGGTAGTTGTCACAGATAGTTACTATGAAGTTTCTATAGAGTTATTAGCATGTTCTTAACCCACTTTAGCACTTAGCTAATCACTATTAGCATGTAGCTATTCACCGCTAGCATGTGTAGCATGTTGGAAGTCCAGTTGGCTAGCATGAGTCAAAAGAGCCAACCGCCATGTCTCTATGATGCTCTGATGCAGAGATATAGATCTTGCTAAGCGGTTGCTAGGGTACTCTGTTTGGTTGCTAGGGAGTGGCTTGGCAGCTACCAATGATGATACTCCAAAGGCTGCTTGACAATATAAACCAACCCCCATGTCTTTATGATGTTCTGATGCAGAGATATAGATCTTGCAAAACGGTTGCTAGGGTACTCTGTTTGGTTGCTAGGGAGTGGCTTGGCAGCTGCCAGTAATGATAAACCAAAGGCTGCTTGCCAGTATGAATGATATAAACCAAGCCCCATGCCTCTATGATATTTAGATTTGAAGATATCTGCCTATGCTTTGGGTTGCTAGGGTGCTCTAAATGGTTGCTAAGGCGTGGCTATGATGTCTTTAAGGTGATTTGTGATTGGCGGTTTGCTGCCTCGAGTCAAATGAGCCCAACCTCTTGTTTGTACGACACTTCTATCCAAAGGTATTCATTTGATCTTTTTCAATGGAAGTCTATGAAGCTTGTTACTAAGGTGCTCTATATGGTTGCTAGGGCGTGGCTTGATATCTTCAAAGTTTTCCTGAGAGACTGATTGGTTGCCTGAGTAAAATGAGACCACCCCCTTCTCTCCATGACATTGTGATCCAGAGTTATGACTTATCAAAGTTCGTTCCAATGTTAAGTCTATGGGATTTTTTTCGCTACTTTTTCGCCCGCCGGACGAACATCGTACACCCGAGCGCTTATAAAAGTCATAGCACACCTCTCCTCAATGAGCCGGTCGATTTGACACCTCATTCATGGGTCTAGGACAAAAACTGCGGGAGGAGTAGCGCGCAGAAAAAAAGTGGAAGAAGAAGAATAATAAGTATGCAGGAGAATAAGAATGGAGCTTTGCCTTTGGCAAGCACCATTAACTAGAATGTACATTTCCTGAAGAAAATGTGAATGGTGCTTGCAGTGGCAAAACTCGGCACTCTTGATTAGCATGATGCTAACATAATTACCGTTGTGCTAAGATGTTTTTAACAAGATGCTAACATGATTAGCATGTTGTTAACATGATGCTAACACCCTTAGCATGCTGCTACCATGTTTTCAGTAAGATGCTAACATGATTAGCATAATGGTAGCATGATGCTAGCATGATTACCATGTTGCTAGCATGTTTTTAACAAGATGTTAACATGATTAGCATGTTTGCTAGCATGATGCTAACATGATTAGCATGCTACTAACATTATGCTAACACAATTAGCATGCTACCAGCATGATGCTAACACATTTTTAATAGTTTGTGTCATGTTTAAACCCTAAGCTAATCACTATTAGCATGTAGCTATTCACTGCTAGCATGTGTAGCATGTTGGAAGTCCAATTTGCTAGCATGAGTCAAAAAAGCCAACCACCATGTCTGTACGATGTTCTGATGCAGAGATATAGGTCCTGCAAAACTGTTGCTAGGGTACTCTGTTTGGTTGCTAGGGAGTGGCTTGGCAGCTACCAATGATGATACTCCAAAGGCTGCTTGACAATATAAACCAACACCCATGTCTTTACGATGTTCTGATGCAGAGATATAGATCTTGCAAAACGGTTGCTAGGGTACTCTGTTTGGTTGCTAGGGAGTGGCTTGGAAGCTACCAATGATGATACTCCAAAGGCTGCTTGCCAGTAAGAATGATATAAACCAACCCCCATGCCTCTATGATATTCAGATTTGAAGATATCTGCCTATGCTTTGGGTTGCTAGGGTGCTCTAAATGGTTGCTAAGGCGTGGCTATGATGTCTTTAAGGTGATTTGTGATTGGCGGTTTGCTGCCTCGAGTCAAATGAGCCCAACCTCTTGTTTGTACGACACTTCTATCCAAAGGTATTCATTTGATCTTTTTCAATGGAAGTCTATGAAGCTTGTTACTAAGGTGCTCTATATGGTTGCTAGGGCGTGGCTTGATATCTTCAAAGTTTTCCTGAGAGACTGATTGGTTGCCTGAGTAAAATGAGACCACCCCCTTCTCTCCATGACATTGTGATCCAGAGTTATGACTTATCAAAGTTCGTTCCAATGTTAAGTCTATGGGATTTTTTTCGCTACTTTTTCGCCCGCCGGACGAACATCGTACACCCGAGCGCTTATAAAAGTCATAGCACACCTCTCCTCAATGAGCCGGTCGATTTGACACCTCATTCATGGGTCTAGGACAAAAACTGCGGGAGGAGTAGCGCGCAGAAAAAAAGTGGAAGAAGAAGAATAATAAGTATGCAGGAGAATAAGAATGGAGCTTTGCCTTTGGCAAGCACCATTAATAAGTATGCAGAAGATTAAGAATGGAGCTTTGCCTTTGGCAAGCACCATTAATAATAATAAGTATGCAGGAGAATAAGAATGGAGCTTTGCCTTTGGCAAGCACCATTAATAATAATAAGTATGCGGGAGAATAAGAATGGAGCTTTGCCTTTGGCAAGCACCATTAATAATAATAATAATAATAAGTATGCAGAAGAATAAGAATGGAGCTTTGCCTTTGGCAAGCACCATTAATAATAATAAGTATGCAGAAGATTAAGAATGGAGCTTTGCCTTTGGCAAGCACCATTAATAAGCTTAAGACGTAGATCAATAAGTTGGCTTTTTCAAGCCAACTTAATAAGTTTAAATAGGATTACAGTAAGTTGGCTTTTTCAAGCCAACTTAATAAGCTTAAATAGTAGATCAGTAAGTTGGCTTTTTCAAGCCAACTTAATAATAATAATAATAATAAGTATGCAGAAGATTAAGAATGGAGCTTTGCCTTTGGCAAGCACCATTAATAATAATAATAATAAGCTTAAATAGAAGATCAGTAAGTTGGCTCTTTCAAGCCAACTTAAAAAGTTTAAATAGGATTACAGTAAGTTGGCTTTTTCAAGCCAACTTAATAATAAGCTTAAATAGTAGATCAGTAAGTTGGCTCTTTCAAGCCAACTTAATAATACATCTTAATCAATAATCAATCTTAATACTGAAGAAGGTCAAGCAGTTAGTAACTGCAGTCCATCTACACATGACATCAGTGCTTCAGTTACTTTGTGTAATTCATTTTGATTTTCAGCTCATGTTCTGCGCAAAGGCGGCCTTTGCCACTTGGAGGCCTCTTTCAGTGAAACAGTAGGAGAGCCCCCCTTTGAGTAAAACATTGTATGCAATGCGACTGCAATTACTTTATTATCTCTGTTATAATGTTATCTCATATTTCACACTTAATAGTCTATTTAGAAACACATTCTATCTCTTTAACCAGAATTGTGACCAAAAACAAAAACAGCATTCAATCTTTGTCACTCTCTTAACCCCACAGCAACCTTGGACACCAAAATGACCAAGCATTGAGATCAATAAAAATTAGAGAACAGAGATAAGATAATGAATGTAATAGGAATTAGTACTAATACAATATGAATACAAAAAGAATTTGGCTTTATGAAAACGGAGTGCTCCACAAACTCCACAAGTTTATCCTTGTCCTTTACCCTTATCCAGCAATCTCATAACATTGTGTTCGAATGACAGCAAGTGCATACAGTCTTTCTTGCAGGATGCTGGACTGCAGGTATGATTTTATCAGCCGCAGATGTTAAATAGGCCTAGAGCTTAAATAACCTACAGTCTGCATTACCAAGAATAATATTGGCCAAACAGTTAATCCTACCTCCAAAACTCACTCAAACCAACAAATTCAACATCACAACAACAATTCTCAATCAGAAAACATACATGCTATTCATAACACACAGTAAAAAAAAAAAAAAAATGTCTAAAATGTAATGTAGCTAATATTAACTTCTTGTTTATTGAACTGTTGAATCATTATTAGGGGCCAAGCCCCGAAGGGGCTGTAGCCCCTATTGTAATTGTACGTTTTCCCTTTTATTATTATTATTCTTCCTCCCGAATGGGAGTCTATGGCAGCCCTATCAACGGAACATGAGAAAATGATGAAATTTGGCACAGTTGTAGAGATGCTCATGAATAGTGATTGGACCAAATTTGGAGTCTCTAGAACCAACTCTATAGCGCCACCACCAGTTCAAAATTTCAACATTCTAACGGTTTTAACATTTGAACTGTTTGTCATAGAAAAATTAAATTTAGTTCATCTGATTCGTCTCTTCATGCTGATGCTATTCAACTTCTTACATTAAGTCTCCACCCATTACAGTAGCGGCCATTTTGAAAAGTACAGTATTTGTTTTTTTCGCTTCTCCTCCTTCAAAATTTGTCCAATTTTGTCCAATCTTTGATCAGATTATCTTTGGACTGAGCCGCACAGAAATGACTGAACAGATTTTTTTTATTCATCTTTGTTCAAAGGTTATGATGTCACGAAGTTAACGAGGTCGACCCAAAATTAGTATAGAGGCTGTATCTCGGCCAAACTTTGAGCAATCGAAACAAAAATTGGTACCCTTCATCAGAACCATGGTCTGAGGGTCTATGCCAAACTTGGGAACAGCGCCACCTACAGGTCATGAGATATGAAAAATGGCTATTTTGGCCAATAACTTTTGAACAGTTTGTCAGAAAATCAAGATCTTGGTGTCTATGGATTCCTTGGATCATGCCGATATAATATCTGTCAATATTGGATGAATCACGTGTCCGCCATTTTGAATTTTGTCATAAATTGCGATATCTTTTAAACAATTTGACATATCTTCACAAAAATTGGTATGTATGACCTTTAGAAGGTCGTGAAGGTACCTGAGAAGTTTCAGCACAGCGCCACCTACTGTTCCACAGATGTAATGATTATTTCAAAAACGCTTATAACTTTTGAAAACACTTTCCAAAATGTGTATGCTTCATGTCATTTTATTCCCTGGCTTATGCCGATTCCGACAATGTATCATTTGTCATTTTCCTTAAATGTACCTGTCTGCCATATTGAAGTAAATGAAAAACAGTTTTTTCGCTACTCCTCCTACAAATTTTGGTCAATTTTGTCCAAAATCAGCTCAGATGATCTTTGGACCGAGCCGCACAGAAATGACTGAACAGATTTTTGATATTCACTACCATTTCCGAGATATTCATCTCTGAATGTGACCTTGCTTGTGTTTGTTGTCTTATGCTAGTTAGCTTAGCACAGTAATTGCTTAGCATGCTAAACTATTGCTATTCTTTCTAATGTGGTCTTCAGTCAACAGGTTAACCAAAACTTAGTTGGCATTAAATAACTTTGCATACTAATATGGTTAACATGCTATGAAGCTTTTTTTTTTTTGTGAACTCTTTCTCACACTGAAACCTCTGCTTAGCATACTGATGAACTTGCATGGCTGATTAGCTCAATGTGTTACGCCACGGATCCCGAATGCTCTGCATCGTGGGTTCGAAACTCAGTGTGACACATGCCCAGACCGCATGAGGTACTGTGGCAGGAAAAGATGCAGAACTTGTGTCTGTTCTAGGCATTCTGCCTAAAACTGGTCTAATCTGAAGCTATCACATGCAATTCCTTTATGTCCAAATTCGTAGTTATTCTTCTTCCCCCTGTATGGTAATCAATGAACCATAAGAAGGAAAATTATCAAATTTGGCATGCTTGTAGTGATAGTAATTAAAAGTAATTTGACCAACTTTGGAGTATCTAGGACTAAGTCTATAGCGCCACCACCAGTTCAAATATTCACTTTTGTAAAGGTTATAACTTTTGAACCCTTTGTTCCAGAAAAATGAATGTCAATACAACTGATTCCTCTCTTCATACTGATCACATTCAATATCTTACATTAAGTCTCCACCCAGTACAGTAGTGGCCATTTTGAAAAGTACAGTATTCCGTTTTTTCGCTACTCCTCCTTCAAAATTTGTCCAATTTTGTCCAAACTTTGATCAGGTGATCTTTGGTCTGAGCCGCACAGAAATGACTGAACAGATTTTTTTATTCATCTTTGTTCAAAAGTTATGATGTCACGAAGTTAACGAGGTTGACCCAAAATTGCTATAGAGGCTGTATCTCGGCCAAACTTTGAGCAATCAAAACTAAAATTGGTACACTTGATCAAGACCATGATCTGAGGTTCCATGCCAAATTTGGGAACAGCGCCACCTACAGGTCATGAGATCTGAAAAATGGCTATTTTGGCCAATAACTTTTGAACACTTTATTAGAAAATCAAGATCTTGGTGTCTATGGATTCCCTGTGCCATGCCGAATCCGAGGATATCAAATTCGTCAACATCGGATGAACCACGTGTCCGCCATTTTGAATTTTGTCATAAATTGCAATAACTTTTAAACAATTTGACATATCATCACAAAATTTGGTACATATGACCATCAGAGTGTCCTGAAGGTACATGAGAAGTTTCAGCACAGCGCCACCTAGTGTTCCACAGATATAATGATTTTTGCAAAATTGCTTATAACTTTTGAAAACATTATCCAAAATTTGTCTGCTTTATGTCATTTTATTCCCTGGTTTATGCCGATTCCGACAATGTATCATTTGTCATTTTCCTTAAATTTACCTGTCTGCCATATTGAAGTAAATGAAAAACAGTTTTTTCGCTACTCCTCCTACAAATTTTGTCCAAAATCAGCTCTGATGATCTTTGGACCGAGCCGCACAGAAATGACTGAACGGATTTTTGATATTCGCTACCATTCCCGAGATATTCATCTCTGAATGTGACCTTGCTTGTGTTTTTTGTCTTATACTAGTTAGCTTAGCACAGTAATTGCTTAGCATGCTAAACTATTGCTATTCTTTCTAATGTGGTCTTCAGTCAACAGGTTAACCAAAACTTAGTTGGCATTAAATAACTTTGCATACTAATATGGTTAACATGCTATGAAGCTTTTTTTTTTGTGAACTCTTTCTCACACTGAAAGCTCTGCTTAGCATACTGATGAACTTGCATGGCTGATTAGCTCAATGTGTTACGCCACGGATCCCGAATGCTCTGCATCGTGGGTTCGAAACTCAGTGTGACACATGCCCAGACCGCATGAGGTACTGTGGCAGGAAAAGATGCAGAACTTGTGTCTGTTCTAGGTATTCTGCCTAAAACTGGTCTAATCTGAAGCTATCACATGCAATTCCTTTATGTCCAAATTCGTAGTTATTCTTCTTCCCCCTGTATGGTAATCAATGAACCATAAGAAGGAAAATTATCAAATTTGGCATGCTTGTAGTGATAGTAATTAAAAGTAATTTGACCAACTTTGGAGTATCTAGGACTAAGTCTATAGCGCCACCACCAGTTCAAATATTCACTTTTGTAAAGGTCCCAGGTGAAAAAGAATTATATTAAAAATATACTTTAATAAAGTGTACTAAGTATATTTTCTACATTTTGTACTATTTTCGTCAAATCCAAGTATATTTAAGTGTATTCAATTATGTATTAACTTCAACTTAACATCTATTTAACTACACTTCTAGTGTAAATTGTATACTAAAATGGAACAACTTTTTTTAAACTTCAAGTGCACTAAAATACACTAATGAAAATCAAGATTCATGAGCAATTAAGCACACTTACAGTACAATTGCATTGTATTGCTATTCTAATGTAAATACACTTAAAAAGGCATTGCAGTGCAAATTATAGTTGTGTTTAAGTACATTTTGTGCATACTGCTATCATACTTATAATTACTATAAACAGTTAATTTAGTATGCCTCTGTAACATTTCAAGTGATCTACAAATGCACTTCCTAACTATATTTAGTGCTTTTAAAGTGTCCCACTATGACAATAATAATGTTTTTGAAGTGAAGTTCAATTACAACCTAAACATCATAGACACGTACTTTCAGTGCAATGTTATTATAGTGTAAGGTAGAAACAAATTGAAAGTACATTTCATTTGTAATTTTATCCCCATTTTGTTATACTTAAGCATGAATGTTGGTATTACACTACAAGTGTATTACATTACAATTCAGTTCAAATACATTAAATCAACGGATTACAAATTGCATTTCAGAAAAGGATCTTTATTATTAACACTAAAGTAACACACAAAAGCAGATATTGGCAAAAGGAGGAACCTTGAACAGTCGACTTTCTCTGAAATGCCGGGAACAGAACAATGGCAAACAACTTACTACACATGCATATCTACAGGTGCTGGTCATATAATTAGAATATCGTGAAAAAGTTCATTTTTTCATTGTAAATTATTTAAAAAAATGAAACTTTCATTTATACTAGATTCCCTACATGTAAAGTAAAACATTTCAAAAGTTTTTTTTTTTTTTAATTTGTTGATTAGAGCATACAGCTCATGAAAGTCCAAAATCCAGTATCTCAAAATATTAGAATATTTACATTTGAGTTTCATTAAATGACCATCCCTACAGTATAAATTCCGGGTATCTCTTGTTCTTTGAAACCACACTAATGGGGAAGACTGCTGACTTGGCAATGGTCCAGGAGACAATCATTGACACCCTCCACAAAGAGAGTAAGTCACAGATGGTCATTACTGAATGGGGTGGCTGTTTACAGAGTGATGTATCAAAGCATATTAAATGCAAAGTTGACTAGAAGGAAGAAATTGGGTAGGCAAAGGAGCACAAGCAACAGGGATGACCACAAGCTTGAGAATACGGTCAAGTAAAGCCGATTCAAACACTTGGGAGAGCTTCAAAATGAGTCAAATGAAGCCGGAGTCAGAGCATCAAGAGTCACCACACTTAGACATCTTCAGGAAAAGGACTACCAAGCCACTTCTGAAACAGAAACAACGTCAGAAGCATCTTACCTGGGCTAAGGAGAAAAAGAACTGGACAGTGAACAGTGGTCGAAAGTCCTCTTTTCAGATAAAAGTAAATTTTGCATTTCATGTTGACATCATGGTCCCAGAGTCTGAAGGAAGACTGGAGAGGCACAGAATCCAAGCTGCTTGAAGTCTAGAGGGAAGTTTCTGAAGTCAGTAATGATTTGGGGGGCCGTGACATCTGCTGGTGTTGGTCCATTGTGTTTTATCAAGTGCAACGTCAATGCAGCCATCTTCCAGGAGATTTTGGAGCACTTTATGCCTCCATCTGCTGACAAGCTTTATGGAGATGCTGATTTCCTTTTCCAGCAGGACTTTAGCACCTGCCCACAGTGCAAAAAACACTTCCAAGTGGTTTGCTGACCATGATATTACTGTGTTTTATTGGCCAGCCAACATGCCTGACCTGAATCTATGGGATATTTTCAAGAGAAAGATGAGAAACAGTCGATCCAACAATATACAGATGATCTGAAGGCCCAATAGTGCCAGGCTGATCACTTCCATGCCACACTTCACTGATGCTGTAATTTGTGCTAGGAGCAAGTCATTTGCTGTAATATGTGCTGCCGACCAAGTATTGAGTGCACAAATGAACATGCTAAAACAAGAACTTGAACTTTTCTGTTTTGAAAATCAAAAATGGCAGAGTTAAGTGGATTTTCAAATTTGTAATCTGGGAAGTCAGGTCTGTATTCCAAGACATAACGTGAACATGCATGTTCTTCAAATTAAAGGGTTAGTTCACCCAAATAGCAAAATTATGTCATTAATAACTTACCCTCATGTTGTTCCAAACCCGTAAGACCTCCGTTTATCTTTGGAACAAAGTTTAAGATATTTTAGATTTAGTCCGAGAGCTCTAAAGGTAAGAAAAACATCATCAAAGTAGTCCATGTGACATCAGAGGGTCAGTTAGAATTTTTTGAAGCATCGAAAATACATTTTGGTCCAAAAATAGCAAAAACTACGACTTTATTCAGCATTGTCTTCTTTTCCGTATCTGTTGTGAGAGAGAGTTCAAAACAAAGCAGTTTGTGATGATATCCGGTTCGCGAACGAATCATTCGATGTAACCGGATCTTTTTGAACCAGTTCACCAAATCGAACTGAATCGTTTTAAACGGTTCGCGTCTCCAATACACATTAATCCACAAATGACTTAAGCTGTTAACTTTTTTAATGTGGCTGACACTCCCTCTGAGTTCAAACAAACCAATATCCCCGAGTAATTCATGTACTCAAACAGTACACTGACTGAACTGCTGTGAAGAGAGAACTGAAGATGAACACCGAGTCCGGCCAGATAACGAACAACAGACTGACTCTAAGATTACACTACAGATGAAGTGAAATCAGTGTACACTTTAATAAATTATACTTTGTATTACAAATAAGCGTACTTACTAAAAGTACACTAAATTACCACTATACATTTTTGTATTTTAACATATTTTATGAGAGTACTCTGATATGCCAATAAAAATACACTTATTTTAGAGTGTACTGTATAAAGTGTACAGAAGTCACACTTCTAATGAAGTGAGAACATAGTACACTTTAAAAAAAGTATACTAACAATTAATTTCCAAAAAATATATACTTCCCATAAGTACACTGAATTGCCACTCTAAGTATGTCAAATTTAATACACTTAAAAAAAATAAACTTCAATACTATTTAAAATACATTAACAACAAAGTACACTTTCAAAAAGTACATTTCAAAAATAATTTGATTACTGATAAATTAGTATACTTACTGTTTGGACTATTAAGTTGAACTTAATTACATCTTTTTTGAAGTATACTTTTAAAAAGTACAAATCAAATACTCTTTAAATAAAGTAGAAGTATACTTGTTTTATAATTCATGTACTTCATTCATATTTCAAATACACTAAAGTATACTACTTTTTTACCTGGGGTTATAACTTTTGAACCCTTTGTTCCAGAAAAATGAATGTCAATACAACTGATTCCTCTCTTCATACTGATCACATTCAATATCTTACATTAAGACTCCACCCAGTACAGTAGTGGCCATTTTGAAAAGTACAGTATTCCATTTTTTCACTACTCCTCCTACAATTTTTGTCCAATTTTGTCCAAAATCAGCTCAGGTGATCTTTGGACCGAGCCGCACAGAAATGACTGAACAGATTTTTGATATTCGCTACCATTCCCAAGATATTCATCTCTGAATGTGACCTTGCTTGTGTTTGTTGTCTTATGCTAGTTAGCTTAGCATGCTAATTGCTTAGCATGCTAACCAGTTGTCATTCTCTTTAATGTGGCTCTTCAGCTATCAAGTTAACCATGAGCTTCATTAGCATTAAGTTAGCTTAGCATGCTAATATGGTTAGCATGCTAAGTAATGCTTTTTTGTAAATTCTTTCTTACACTAAAAGTTCTCTTCCACAGATTGTTGAATGTGCATCTTCAAGTAGCTCAATGTGTAAAGCCAGTTACCTGATGAGCTCTGCACCCCAAGATAGTGGGTTCAAATCCCAGGTGGAGCGGTTTTATGAAATAGTGTGTTTTGATTCCTTTACTGCCTCTTGGATTAGAAATAAATGCTTTTTGTTTCATGCTGTGTTCATTTTCATCTAAGCTTATGTACATTCTGAGTTCATTTTCGCCCGTAATTCTGAACCAGCTGTTTCATGTTTGTTCATTTTCTGCTGTTTTTCCTCTTCCTGCTCTGTATTGCGCTTCAGCATGATGAGCTGCAGAATGATCTAAAGTAGTTATTAAATATAACATTCAGTTCAGTTTTATAAAAATTCTTCATTTTGAGTTCATTTTCACATTTTCACACAACTAATGAACTTCGGCAGGTGTGCCAACTTTCACCTGCACAGTGGTGCAATGAGATGAGAAATGGACACTGGACTCGGAGGTCGTGGGTTCGAATCCCGTGTGGGGTTCCTTTATACAATTGTGTGTAATGAGTCATTTTGATACCTTTTTTATCCAAATAAGCATTGTACTAATCTTTATTCCTCTTGAATGAGATACAAGTGTTTTTAGTTCATTCCCTGTTCATTCTCTGAACTTCTATTGATTTTCATTTCATTTCCACCTGTCCTTCTGAACCAGCTGTTTTGCATGTACATTCAATTTCTGCTGTTTTTGCTCTTCCTGCTCCGTATTGCGCTACTGCCCCTTCTGGGGCTTGGCCCCGAATTGCTGCTTGCAGCTATATTCACATTTGAAATTGTCCTGATATTTGGGAAAACAGCACTCTCATGTGGTATTGCTTATGCTTTGGCAAAAAAATCACCACACTCTTACTGCATAAGAGATAAACATGTCCAATTGTCTTTCGAAAGTTTTATTTCTTGTAAGAAAGGTCGAACAGTCAACAGAAAAACAAGTAGCTGCAGAGTGTAAGACAAAGAATGAAAGCTTCCCCTCACTTTTCTATTTCTAACCTCCAAGGCTCCTCCAAGGCTGAAGCCTCTGTCCTTTTACCATATTACGAACATCTCTTAGCAGCTGTAACTTTCCACACATTGTCAGCACAAACATGTTTTTAACATACATCTTGCATGTTCCCATACCATATCTTGCTCTTTCTATTTCTAACATCTACATTAAACACTATGTTAAACATTACCACTTAAGCAAACATCATACCATGTTCCATAAGCATTATATAAAAATCATGTGAAAAATAAAAATTTCCACTACACTTAACTATATTCATTAAAGGTCTATTTAAAGAAATAAAATACAATAAAAATGTGTCATTTTTGCCAAAAGCCCAATAATTTCCATGGCCCCTTTCAAGCACAAGCAGAGGCCCATTTTAAGTTAAACGGGTGAAACATAGCAAAGGCCTCTACTGGTTCTGCACTGCACCTGACTCAAACTGTTCCCTCCACCTGCATTGCTGGCAGCAAAAGTGGGTCTGTGGGCTCCAGTGAAACATCACTACAAAGGATGGGTGTGCTGGTGGGCCAGTCATCAAGCTGAAAAAACAAACAAACAAACAAAAAAAACAAGATCAAGTGGTATTTTTTTCTAATACTGTAGTGCAAGTCATTACTTCTAGAAATAGTTAAGGTTTAGTGTGTTTTCTATGTTCTACTTTAACACTCTGGAGTCTGAGGTATCGCCGGCGATACCACCTCGGTTTTTTTCTTACCAGTGTGAAAGAGACTCAAAATACTCTGTCAGTGTTGCACATACAATTAAGAGCTATACACCATTTTAATCTCTGGAATATTTTATTTTATTTGTGTACACTCAGAGTAAAAACAAAATGTTGTGCTTTTTGTAAAATAAAGAAAACTAACATGATGCGTGATCCGTCATCTCCCTCTGAACGAAGTCCAATCTGATAGTTCTCAGAAAATGAACTGTAACTTTGTGAATACTAATGACACAAAAATGAGACTTGTCTAAAAAAAACGTTGAAATGTCAGGTTTCAAATCGAAAACAAATATTTATATATAATCTGTATGAAAAGAGAGCCATGTCAGAAGTCCGTGATTCAGCTCATTAGCTGCTAATGCGGCCACGCCCACGGAGCCAGTGCTATTCAGACGCGAATTCAGTCAATGCATGCATATATCGTCTCAATCGTGTATTTATTGTCTTAAAAAGTTTTATGAATAGCCATAGTTAGCGATCTCTGGCCTCTGTTAGTTCAGTTCCTGGAGAGAGTCACATGACCTGTTCTTCTTTAGATAAATTTGTAGACAAAATGTGCACCGAGCGCCCTCCGGCTAAAACACAGTAGGCCTATCCAGCGTTCATAGTGATGACAATAAATACTGAATAAATATTACTCCTCTGTATAGAACATTGACAAACATATGAGAATCCATCAATATTTCTCCAAATGTGCATGCTTTTAAGCTAAAAGCCTATATGAAATGCCACAGAAGTAACATAATTGTTCAGACACTTTGCAACACAGAAATACATTATATTTTAAAGAATAAAATAGAATACCATTATTTTAAATTGTAATATTATTTCACAGTATTGCTGTTTTTTCTGTATGTTTGATTTACACCATGATGAGCTTGAGACATGATCACAAAGGGTTTTTTCACAGCCTACCTGTCTGAAAGAGCTCATTATTTATGCAGGTCATTGCAGGTGTAAATGACCCATTATTCATGATGATTCACGCCTCCACGCATACTGTGTTTCTTGACAAAAAGTGTCTTACAAAATTTAAATCTCTCTAATGTTTTATATGAACAAGCATGCAGCATAATTTTTACATCATTCTGAAGCAAAAACTCCAGTCTACAACCTCCAATACCCAGAAGTCTTGTGAACACATATATAATATTCCTTATTTCAGTGACTTAAGTTTTTTGTTTTTTTCAATAACCATGCATAAACATTATTCCTTCAAAAACACAAACATGTACATATATGTTTCTCACATATTATTGTAGCCTAGTTTGTGCTGAATACAGTGTAATGACACTTTTTCCATGAATATGTTTATGAACAACTGAAAAAAGCACAAATGTCAGGGCATGTCAAAATTTCTCCAGGGCCCAGAAAATCCTCAGACCCCAGAGGGTTAACTCCCCTTGTTCAGGGTCCACTAAGAGTGCTTTGCACCCCTTGTGTTCAACATCAATGATGCTCAGGTCAAGCCGACTAAGTACTCCCTCCTATTCAGCATGGTGTTTAGTAAGCTCCCTTAGAGCTCAAGCATTAGCACCGAGCCCATGCCCATGGTATTCTGGAGTAGTAGGCCCTATATGGAGGCCTCCTTGTCAGTCTGGTTGCATGAGTTCTTTAGTCCCCTTGTTTTAAAGGTGCCATAGAACATCTTTTTAAAAGATGTAATATAAGTCTAAGGTGTCCCCTGAATGTGTCTGTGAAGTTTCAGCTCAAAATACCCCATAGATTTTTTTTTTAATTATTATTTTTAACTGCCTATTTTGGGGCATCATTAAATATGAGCCGATTTAGGCTGTGGCCCCTTTAAATGCTCACGCTCCCCGCCCACGGAGCTTACGCTTGCCTTTAACAGCATAAACAAAGTTCACACAGCCAATATAACCCTCAAAATTGTTCTTTACAAAGTGTTCGTCATGCAGCATGTCTAATCGCGTAAGTATGGTATTTATTTGTATGTTTACATTTGATTACATTTGATTACACACTGTTGGAGAGATTAATAAAGAATGAAGTTGTGTTTATGAATTATACAGACTGCAAGTGTTTAAAAAATGAAAATAATGACAGTCTTGTCTCTGTGAATACAGTAAGAAACGATGGTAACTTTAACCACATTTAACAGTACAGTACAGTACAGTAACTTTAACAGAAATTAACAGTACAGTACAGTAACTTTAACAGAAATACCCCTGGTGGGTATTTCTGTTAGACATGTTTCTAAGTAATTCGCCCTCCTCGGGCCGCCTTGATGGCTCGAGCTACATTCCTAGCACTTCTAGCTATTTTGAGTGTCCTGGCTCCCCAGAGTACACAGATTGAGTTCACGTTACAGGCTCTACAGGGAGCATGGGGTACTCCTCTCATTAGGACCCTATGTATTGTACCCAGCCTCCATAGTGCTTTGAAAAGAAGCACTCTGTAGGTCCAGGGTTGAGCAGAATAACTCCCCTTGTTTTTAAGGGGTTGGAAAGCGCTTTGCTGAGTCCTGCTCCCCTGTATCCCCAACTCTTTGTCCGGTTTGAGCTGGTTACTGCCTCTTCTACAGTCCCTCTCATCTGGTTGCCTCTCATGAGGCAAGTATGGTAAGAGACTCTGTTTAAAAAACAGACAGGTTGTTGGCTAGACTAGGTCACAAGTCAGACCAGGTTAGCCTCGCTGGTGGCTCTGGGGGTTGACACAATATCCCCCTAAAATGTCCGGATTCCCTCTCGAGGAAAATTTCAGCATGCACTCCCCTCAGCATGGCAGCGTGCGTATTTCATTCCCCAAATTGTCTCAGGATGCATTGCAAGTTCCCTTTCGAAAGGGAACGTCTTGGGTTACACTGCATTTCGTAGCCATGCCTCCAGGCTGCCTAGTCAGTCCCTTCAGACTTCTAGGCACCCCTTATATATTTTCTGCTCACACTGGTATGACATCATAGGCTGTCGCCAGCCAATAGGATTGCCATGGTTTTACAGTTTCTTCAGATACCAGTCACGCAAAGGTGGTCCCCCCAAGGTGTCTCAGGACACAGTGTCTCAGGGAACATCTCGGGTTACGGGTTGTAACCCTTGTTCCCTGAGAAGGGAACGAGACACTGCGTCGGTAACGACACTTTGGGGAACGCCGTTAGCATAGCACTATTCTAATCTGCCGACGCAGTGTCTCGTTTCCTTCTCATGGAACAAGGGTTACAGTCGTAACCCGAGACGTTCCCTTTCGAGGGAATTTGCACCGTGTTTGCAATGACACTTTGGGGAATGAATACCCACTATGCCACACCAAAACACATCTGTCCCAGCGTGAAACTGAGACCGAACACAATTTAGGACGAGAGCACCCGTGTGCCTGACGTTGAAGGGAGGTGCAGACTAGGGTTGCACAGTGTACCGGTACTACAGTAGTATCGCGATACTAATATATATACTGGCGATGCCATTGTATTTTTTAAACAGTAGTATCGTCAGTACCGTAAGGAATGTTGTATGTGCGGTAGGTACACTTCAATTGAACATGCGTGCCTGCAAAAATTCATCAAAAGATGAATTTTGTTTACTATGATTCATTTGATTGGTAATAAAAGCCTGTTATTCAATCTCATTAATGAAGTATTCAGAGAAAAATCTGGTCTGTTTTCATGTTTTTATGAAAGTTTGGTTCATTTTGTATACTGCACTGTAAATTCTAACAAGTTCAGTTTACTTAAAAAAAGTTTGGAAACCGATTGCCTTATTTTTGCAACGCAAACTTAAAGGGAAAACTGAAATTAATCTATTAACCCTTTGATGCACAAGCTATGAAAACCCCTTCTAATGCGCAACATGTAGTTAACAAGTAGTAAGAAAGAAAAAATGAACATAATGATTTTTGACAATCAACAACAAGATATTTAGGGAATACCTGGAATAAATGAATGATAAAATACATTTCTTTTAAAGATTCAGCAAAGAAACACTCAACCATGATTGAAATTACATAGGAAATGAATACGGGTCATTTTTGACCCATGTTGCGCATTAGAAGGGTAGTGATACAAAAATTATTTTTATTAAAAAAGTAAGAAAGAAAAAATTAAAATGAGGATTTGTGATGATCAAAAACAAGTTAATTGAGGAATACCTGGAATACTGAATGATTAAAATAATTTCTTGCAAAGATATAGAAAATAAAAACTCAGCCGGGTCATTTTTGACCCATGTTGTGCATCAAAGGGTTAATCTATTAAAAGTAAAGAAATCTAACTCTTCCCAAGTAAATTAAGTAATAAATATCAAGTTAGTTTAATGTCAATTCTAGTTAACATACTCTAGAATATTTACTAATCTTACTTAAGGTTTAATAGTAAGATTACACGAGAAAATTTAAGTTTTATATTGTGTTCTGCAAACTTCTTAAATACTATTATTCTCAACATGGCTTTAATCTGCCATTTTATGCTACGTAGACTTAAAAAAATATGTGCAATCGGTTTCCACATTTTCTTCAAGTAAAGTGAAAGAAGAATAGTATGTTGTACTGACAAAAGCTTTGTTAGTATAGTTCACTTACACGAGAGTACTACTTAACTAAAAGAAGAACTGTAGAGAGTACTTAATTTACTTTAAATAAAATTTTATTGTCACCATTGTTGTGGTTTGCATGCCGAATGTTGAGATCTGTGTGTGGCTCAAGTGGTCAGCTGTAAGCTACTGTTACTCAATTAAAAGTTTAACAAGATGTTGATAACATAGTGTTAGCACAAACATTTTAAAACATTACTACTGAATACGAAAATTAAACATCTAACTAAACAACATTCAGTTAGAAATCAGATCATCTCTTAAAAAAAATCTTTTTATTACTTCTCTTCCTTTGAAACCATAAACAATGATTTCTTGATGCATGGCTGCACCAAAATGGAGAGAATTATAAAATCTTTAACAAAGTTCCAAGTGCCCAACCAAAGGGAACATGAATCACCATCATGGTAAGTAAAAAAAAAAAAGTAACCGAGTAAACAAGCCATTAATAGACAGCAAGAATAGCTTTTACTTTTATTTCACCGAAGTAGATCCACTCTGTAAACATAACGTTGAATCCTTGTGAAGTCCGTGTGATTGTGCACTGTGTGGAGGGATGTCTTGGCATGTCTTGAATTTTTTTTGTAATTTTACTCAAATTACATTAGTTATGGGAACTATCTGTTCTAAAATTTCAGCAACAATTACAAATGTGTAGTAAAGTCAACATTTTGGTTAAAATCAAGTAAACATACTAGTGTTTTTATAGTAAGGAATACTATTTGAATTTACAGTGTGCATGGTATCGCGATACTACTTGGTATCGTGATACTTCAGCTGGTATAGTATCGTAAGACATTTTTATGGTATCGTGACAACCCTAGTGCAGACTATAAAATCTAATAAAGGTGTGCGGAGTGGCCCAGCCAGCCGCATCACAGATCTCATGAAGGGGGACCCCTGAGAGGAGGGCCCTAGAGAATGCCATGCCCATTGTAGAATGAGGGGTTCAACGTTGCTCAACGCTGCTGCCTGTCTGCTGTCTGACCTACGCTCGGAGCTTCGTGGAGTTTATCCTAAATCCTTCTCTTTATTCCTATTCACATAATATAACTTTCTTATTTTCACTAGATTACTTAACCTATTGCATAGTATTACTAAACGGAACGATTTATTACTAGCAATCCACCAGCGTAGTCACCTAGTGTTAGCCATAGCCCGCTAGCCTGCTAGCTACCGTCTACTTTCTTTTTTCCTTTAAACCAACCTTCCTTGTCGATTGAATGGCGGATTTATCCGATGTATGTTATTCTGATCTGTCCTCGCCAGATCGGGAAGCTGTGGAGACGTTGCTGCCCGGCATTCATCGATCCACCGCGAGGTACAGCGTCCCGCACATCACCCTCGCCCCAGGCACCGGCAAGCGACCGAGACATCCAGCCAGCGAGTCCCGTGTGCGTTGCAATTTTTCGGACGGCGTTCATCAAACACACGGTCAGTCATGTCCGACGATTATCATGTGTAGTAAATGAAACATGTACAGCTTAGCTCTTTCTGTCAGCAGTGAGACTTACACATGTGATAAATGCAGGGATATTGTCAGGCTGACAGAGAGAATCTCAGAATTAGAGACACGCATCCAAACTTTAATTGAGGATAGTGAGAATGAAAGGGCCTTAGATACTGCTTTGGATGCGACTAGCCTAGTAAACACTGCACATTCGGTTCCGGTTGTTGAAGCCACGCAGCAGGCTAACTGGGTGACTGTGAGGCGGCATAATGGCAAGAACAAACACCACTCTTCTGTTCCGATTAGAACATCAAACAGGTTCTCCCCACTCAGTGACGCACCCACTGAGAATCCTGTTGAAAGTGCCCTAGTAATTGGCGATTCTATTACACGGAACGTGAAAATAGAGACACCAGCCACCATAGTCACGTTTGCCGGGGGCCAGAGCACCTGACATCAAAGCAAATTTAAAAGTGCTGGCTAATGCTAAACGTAAATATTCTAAAATCATTATCCACGTCGGCACAAATGATGTTCGACTTCGCCAGTCGGAGATCACTAAAATTAACATTAAAGAGGTGTGTGAACTCGCAAATTCAATGTCAGCAAAAGTAATTTGTTCTGGCCCTCTTCCTGTTCGTCGGAGTGATGAGATCGTTAGCAGGTTATCATCACTCAATGGCTGGCTGTCTAAGTGGTGTGTGCAGAATAATATAGGTTTCATAGACAATTGGAAAAGCTTTTGGGGCAGACCTGATCTGTTGAAAAGAGATGGTATTCATCCCTCCCGGGATGGTGCTGCTCTTCTATCTAGAAATTTGGCAAATAGTCTTAGAGCTGAAACAGGACAAACCAGGGCCCAGATCAGGACGCAGACAAACTGGCTAAACCGACCGTCTGCTAGCCGCCTCACGTCACAGAACTCAAATAATTCACAGCACATAGAAACTCTTTCACCTAGATATTATCACATAGAGACTGTGTCTGTACCTCGAACTAGTAAATACAAAAAACTTCCGAAACCTTTTAAGGGTAAAAATTTAATTGATGTTCAAAAAATGAAAATGACAGATAAATCAGATAAACAAATGATAAAGCTTGGGTTACTGAATATTAGATCTATTTCTTCAAAAGCACTTATTGTAAATGAAATTATCACAGACAATAAACTAGACTTGCTGTGTTTGACAGAAACCTGGCTAAAACCAGACGATTACATTACTTTAAATGAATCTAGTCCTCAAGGTTATGATTATCGACACAATCCTCGACAGAAAGGCAAAGGGGGAGGTGTTGCTGTAATTTATAGTAATAAATTCAGAATCACTCAAAAGAATTTCAAATATAATTCCTTTGAAGTGATGGTGCTTTATGTAACATTATGTAAGTTGACATTTGTGCTGGCTACTGTATACAGGCCACCAGGGCACCATACTGACTTTATCAAAGAATTTGCTGATTTCCTATCAGAGTTAGTACTGGCTGCAGATAAAGTCCTTGTTGTTGGTGATTTTAATATCCATGTAGATAATAATAAAGACGCATTTGGATTGGCATTTGCAGACATTTTAAACTCTATTGGAGTTAGACAACACGTGTCAGGACCCACTCATTGTCGTAATCATACCCTAGATCTAATACTGTCGCATGGAATTGATATTGATGCTGTTGAAATTCTACAGCAGAGCGATGATATATCAGATCATTATCTAGTCTCGTGTATAATACAATTAGCCAAGGCTACAAAACCACCACCCAGCCATAAATATTGTAGAACCATCACGTCTACCACTAAAGATTGCTTTATAAATAATCTCCCCGAGCAGTTTCATCGCCTTAGTATACCTGACAACTTAGAAGAACTCGATGCTACAACAGAAACTATTGGCTCTCTCTTCTCCAGCACATTAGATGCAGTCGCTCCTTTACGTCTAAAGAAGATTAAGGAAACTAATCCAACGCCGTGGTATGATGAGCACACTCGGGCTCTAAAACAAGCTGTTAGAAAAGCTGAACGTAGTTGGAAGAAAACAAAACTAGAAGTTTTTCGCCTTTCATGGAAAGAAAAAATGATTGAGTACAGAACGGCTATAAGAAATGCTAGATCTACTTATTTTTCAAATCTCTAAATAGAAAACAAACATAATCCTAGGTATTTATTTGACACAGTGGCTAAATTAACTAGAAACAGAGATTCAACTGCTGATGTTTCCATAGAGCACAGCAGTAATGACTTTATGAACTTCTTTACTTGCAAGATTGATAATATTAGAGAGAAAATTAAAAACATGCAACCGTCTACAGTTTCGCTTCAGACAGTGCACTGTAGTGTCCCTGAGGTAAAACTAGAATCATTCGCCGCTATAGGAGAGGAAGAATTATCTAAACTTATCAAATCATCAAAATCAACAACATGTATGTTAGACCCAATGCCGACTAAACTACTGAAAGAAATGCTTCCAGAGGTCGTAGGTCCACTTCTTGATATAATTAATTCATCCTTAAAACTAGGATACGTGCCAAAAACCTTTAAGCAGGCTATTATTAAACCTCTTATTAAAAAACCTCAACTAGATCCGAGAGATTTAGTAAATTACAGGCAAATCTCGAATCTACCTTTTCTGTCAAAGATACTAGAAAAGGCAGTTTCAACACAACTGTGTTCCTTTTTAGAAAGAAATGGAATCTGTGAGGATTTCCAGTCAGGATTTAGACCAAACCATAGTACTGAGACTGCTCTCGATAGAGTTACAAACGATCTACTCTTATCATCCAATCGTGGCTGTATTTCTCTATTAGTGTTATTAGATCTCAGTGCTGCTTTTGACACTATCGATCACAACATTCTTCTAAAAAGACTTGAAAACTATATTGGCATTAGTGGAATTGCTTTGGCATGGTTCAAATCGTACTTATCTGACCGTTATCAGTCTGTAGTAGTTAATGAAGAGATGTCGTGTCGATCACAGGTTCAATATGGAGTACCACAAGGCTCAGTACTAGGACCGTTGCTTTTCACTCTGTACATGCTGCCCTTAGGAGAGATAATTAGGAAGCATGGTGTTAGTTTTCACTGCTACGCTGACGATACTCAGCTCTATATTTCCTCGCGCCCTGACGAAACCTACAAATTCACAAAACTAACAGAATGCATAGCTGACATTAAAAACTGGATGACTGTTACGGTATGCCGGTGTAGAGATGAGGCAGATCACGGATTTCCACAAATAGACGATACTTTAATGAACATAGGCAAGGAGACATCAAACATACGCTTAACACAACAGAGAACGGAAAAGGAGTGAAGGGAGTGAGTGCAATATATAGGAGTGCTAACAATAGAGTCCAGGTGCAGGTGATCCGTGATGAGGAACTGACGAGGGAAGTGTGTGCAGGTGTGGAGAACAGGAGGATACTGGGAAATGGAGTCCAGGGAAACAAGGGATCTGTAACAGTACCTCCCCCTCCCGGTAGGCGCGTCCTCGCGCCGTAGATGTAACAACCGGGAGGGGGGCCGGCGCCCTGGAGACCTCATGCCGGTGCAGGGGGAGGAGTAGACTGGAGTGGAGGTCTCCAGGGCAGGTCCAAAACCCATGGTGGGTCAGGAGCCGTGGGCAGCCATGGCGGGTCAGGAGCCGTGGGCAGCCATGGCGGGTCAGGGGCTGAAGGCAGCCATGGCGGGTCAGGGGCTGAAGGCAGCCATGGCGGGTCAGGTGCAGCGGGCAGACATGCAGCGGGCAGACATGGCGGGTCAGGTGCAGCGGGCAGACATGGCGGGTCAGGTGCAGCGGGCCGCCATGGCGGGTCAGGGACCGAAGGCTTCATGCCGTAGTGCCCAGGCGGCGCTGAAGGACCGGCGGGAGATGGCGGAACCAGCGGCTCCGCCGACCGAAGCGCAGCCGGTGCTCCAGAAGGCCACAGTGTAAGACAGACGACATACAACAAAGTGAACACTGGGGAGAGTGAGGAGGCCAACTGGAGCTGAGGGACGGAGTGACGGAGCGAAGACGGAGGAGTGCAGTCCAGAAGTGAGGGCAGGCCGACGAAGGAACAAGGTGTGAACGGGGGCAGGATGGAGACTGGTGACACTGGTGGACTGCTGGACAACGGTGGAGCAGAGGGAGGTTGGAGCCGGGGTGTAGGTAATCACCCAGAGGTCCGAGGTGGAGATCTGGGCGAAGGGGCTTGAGGTGGAGGTTCAGTGTAAAGACAAATGGACGGAGGCGGGAGAGGGAGGCAGGGAAGGGAAACAGTCTTTGGGCTGGAGGGTTCAAGAACACAGTTCACCGGAGTAGTTGGCTCGGCGGCGGCTGGAGCTGAGGGCTCGGCGGCGGCTGAGACTGGAGCTGAGGGCTCGGCGGCGGCTGAGACTGGAGCTGAGGGCTCGGCGGCGGCTGAGACTGGCGCTGCTTGCTCGGCGGAGACTGGCGAACTTGGCTCGGCGGAGACTGGCGAACTTGGCTCGGCGGAGACTGGCGAACTTGGCTCGGCGGAGACTGGCGAACTTGGCTCGGCGGAGACTGGCGAACTTGGCTCGGCGGAGACTGGAGAACTTGGCTCGGCGGAGACTGGAGAACTTGGCTCGGCGGAGACTGGAGAACTTGGCTCGGCGGAGACTGGAGAACTTGGCTCGGCGGAGACTGGAGAACTTGGCTCGGCGGAGACTGGAGAACTTGGCTCGGCGGAGACTGGAGAACTTGGCTCGGCGGAGACTGGAGAACTTGGCTCGGCGGAGACTGGAGAACTTGGCTCGGCGGAGACTGGAGAACTTGGCTCGGCGGAGACTGGAGAACTTGGCTCGGCGGAGACTGGAGAACTTGGCTCGGCGGAGACTGGGGTTGAGGGCCATTTCATTCCCTCAAATACAATTAAAATCCCCACAGGCACTGGAGCTGGCTCTGTGGGGACTGGAGCTGGCTCTGGAGATACTGGAGCGGGCTCTGGAGATACTGGAGCGGGCTCTGGAGATACTGGAGCCGGCTCTGGAGATACTGGAGCCGGCTCTGGAGATACTGGAGCCGGCTCTGGAGATACTGGAGCCGGCTCTGGAGATACTGGAGCCGGCTCTGGAGATACTGGAGCCGGCTCTGGAGATACTGGAGCCGGCTCTGGAGATATTGGGGCCGCTTTCTTCCTCCTCCTCCGCTTACTGGGCCCAGTAGAGGAATATGGGTCCAGCCTGGGGCAGGCAGGGAGTTCGCTGGAAAGGTGTGCGGAGGAAGCCGGAGGTTGACTGACTGGCGCGGCCAACCGTGTTTCTGGATGGACCGGACGACAACACTGATCCTGAACCTCTTCCACTAAGAATTTGGAGCCATTCAACCACAAAATTAAATTGATAGTATCGCTTAAGGAGAAACAAAAAACAGGTTCATCAAAACGGATAGTGTCGTCATCCAATCCATCCAAAAACAGGGAGATCAACTGAGCGTCGGGCCAGTTAGTCAAGTAAGCAAGCTCAACGAACTCCTCCACATACCTCTCCAGCGAACGTCCTACCTGCAGGAGCCCGATAAGGCGTTCGCTGGCTGTTAGGGTGAGAGGCGATGGAGGAGCTGGATCCAGGGAGCTGGGGAAAGTCTCCATTTTTTTTTTCCTGTGGAAATCCAGTTGGTATTGGTCCGTTCTTCTGTTACGGTATGCCAGTGTAGAGATGAGGCAGATCACGGATTTCCACAAATAGAAGATACTTTAATGAACATAGGCAAGGAGACATCAAACATACGCTTAACACAACAGAGAACGGACAAGGAGTGAAGGGAGTGAGTGCAATATATAGGAGTGCTAACAATAGAGTCCAGGTGCAGGTGATCCGTGATGATGAGGAACTGACGAGGGAAGTGTGTGCAGGTGTGGAGAACAGGAGGATACTGGGAAATGGAGTCCAGGGAAACAAGGGATCTGTAACAATGACAAGAAATTTCTTATTATTAAATTGAGAAAAAACTGATATCCTAATCTTTGGACCAAAAACTTCCTCACGAAAAAACCTTGAATACTCTCTAACACTTGACGGGTGCTCCATTAAATCTTCGTCCTCAGTTAGGAACCTGGGTGTGCTCTTTGATACCAATCTTTCATTTGAAAGTCATGTTTCTAGTATCTGTAAAACCGCCTTCTTCCATCTAAAAAATATATCTAAATTACGGCATATGCTCTCAATGACAAATGCGGAACAGTTGGTTCATGCATTCATGACCTCAAGACTAGATTATTGTAACGCTCTACTGGGTGGTTGTTCTGCTCGGCTTTTAAACAAGCTACAGTTGGTCCAAAATGCGGCAGCTAGAGTTCTTACTAGAACCAGAAAGTATGACCATATTAGCCCAGTTCTGTCAACATTACATTGGCTCCCTATTAAACATCGTATAGATTTTAAAATCTTGCTACTTACTTATAAAGCTCTAAATGGTTTAGCTCCCCAGTACCTAAGTGAGCTCTTAATGCATTATAGTCCTTCATGTTTATTGCGATCTCAGAATTCAGGCCAGTTGATAATACCCAGAATATCAAATTCAACTGAAGGCGGCAGATCCTTTTCCTATTTAGCACCTAAACTCTGGAACAATCTTCCTAGCATTGTTCGGGAAGCAGACACACTCTGTCAGTTTAAATCTAGACTAAAAACACATCTCTTTGCTCTTGCATACACATAACACATTATCAATACATGAACATTTTTCAAATCCGTTAAAGGATTGTTACGCTGCAATATTTAGGTCGGCCGGAACCGAGAACATTTCCTATAACACTAGATATACCTGTACATCAGAATAAGAATGGCATCTCTGCTAATATCTGTCTCTCTGCTTATCCTGAGGTTTGCCGGGTGCTGGATTCAGGCCGTATACAGATCAGATGGAGAACCTGTGTCTGGACCTGACTACAACGTAGCCCAGGAGACAATGGGCCTACAGACCCAGCTCTGGCTGCATCTATAATTCAGATTTTTAATCCCCATATCCGATTAAATATATTTATATATAATCTATTTTTAATCTCTACAATAAAAATGTATAATTCAGATTTTGATCTCCATATCCATTTACATATATTATATATATCTTCCAAGGGTTTTTTTTTCCCTCCTAGGACTTTTTTCCCAGTGCTAGCACGCTGGGTGTTTCTCCTAGGGGTTTTTTTCCACCCCTGGGAGTCAGCCGACATTGGCTTAATGTAGCACCATCTTGTATATGTTACATATTACCACGCTTGGTTGTACAGCTTATTTTTAACCACTTCCCTTTTTCTGTGCTTCTAATATGTAAAGCTGCTTTGAACAATTACCAATTGTAAAAGCGCTATATAAATAAATTTGACTTGACTTGACTCTAGGCCAAAGGTGAAGGCAGGTTGCGCTCCTGATAGGCCGAGGCAGTAGCCTGAATGATCCAACTGCTAATCGTTTGCATAGAGACAGGGAGCCCCTTCTTAGGAGACCTGAAGCACACCATCAACTGATCTGATTTCTTCCATTGAGAAGACCTCTGTAAATACACCTTCAAAGCTCTGACAGGGCAGAGCAGATGAAGTCTCTCTGCTTCTGCCGACACATGAGGTGGAGGAAGGAAGGCCTGCAAAACCGTAGGCCTTGCTAAACTGGACAGTACCTTAGGCACATAGGTAGGATGCAGGATGGCTCTAACTCCCCCAGGGGCAAACTCCAGGCATGAAGGAGATATAGACAGGGCCTGGAGATCTCCCACTCTCTTCAGAGACATAATAGTGAGGAGAAAAGCCATCTTAAGTGTCAGGTTCTTCGCTGATGCTGACTCAAGAGGATCGAAGGGGGGCAGAGAAAACCCTTTGAGCACTACTGCCAGATCCCAGGTTGGGACTCTGGTTCGAGTCACAGGTCTCATCCTCCATGCACCTCCAAGGAAACATACGATCAGCTGGTGCCTCCCCAGAGGCCCATCACTCATAGGAGCATGGAAAGCTGCAATGGCAGCCACATACACCTTAAGTGATCTTAGAGCGATCTTAGAGGAACTCCAGCGCTGAAGCCACCAGACAGTTAACTAGGTCCAAACCACGCTCTCTACGCCAAGTGAAAAACACATTCCACTTTAGGCTGTACAATCTCCTCGTGGAAGGAGCCCTGGAGCTGATTATGGTCTCAACCACTCCAACCGACAGGCCAGCCTCTAGGGGCCAAACCCACAGTTTCCACAGCTCTGGCTGGGGTGAAATATCCTGCCCCCTGCCTGAGATAGCAGTTCCCTCCTCTGAGGGATCTTCCACGGCTGGTCTGCCAGGAGTGGCATGATGTCTGAGAACCATACTCGGGCCGGCCAGAACAGGGCTACCAGCAATATACTGACACTCTCTTTTTGCGCCTGTCTATAGGCGGAGAAGCTTGTTGATGGCTGCAGCTGTCCACTAGGGACAGTCTTCTTTGATCTCGGGCGATGGGGCAGATACTGCTTGAAGGCTGCAGACAGTTTTTTCACCTCATGAAACCTGTCGACAATGGCGAAATCGGGGCATCAAAGAGAAAAGCCCTGTCTTTTTCCCTGATGCCCAACAGATTTAACCATAATTGTCTCTCCGTGGTTACCATTGTTACCATGGAGTGGCTGATGGCACGAGCTGTCTCCTTAGTAACATGGAGAGACAAGTCTGCTCAGCTCTACGCAGCTCAGCGATATCATCTGGCGTTGGCCCATCGCCTTCATCGAGATCTTTAAGAAGATCGGCCTGGTATGCTTGCAAAATAGACAGTATTCAAGCAAGCACCAGCCTGACCCACAGCCATATGAGCTCTGCCCACCAATTCAGATGTAATTCTACAGGGTTTGGTGGGCAGCGCCGGGGCTTTAAGAGATGACGCAGCGTAGGGTAATTCTACAATCTACAAATTGGTAAAAAACAGATTATCAAAAGTGCATGTTTTCAAAAATTTCAGCATACTTTCATTTGTTTTAGTTGTTATAGTTTCCTTTTACTGCAGTAAAAGTAGAATGCTTACATTTAAGCCATTCTACATTTTTGGTTGAGTTTTGAATGTGTGCATCCTTGGCAATATAGCAACATATGAGTCATTACTTTATAGAATGTACAGTGGGAAAAAAAAGAAGAAAGTAACAATTGTTCAGGGCAGCCACTGGTCAAATGAGTCCCTTATGCAGAACTTCAGTTGCCCCCTTAGTTGAAATTGCTTTCTGAGGGTGGATGGGGTGTTGATGGTGCTCCCATAGAGGGTGGGATGGTGTCCCCTTAGTTATTGCCCCACACAGACCACATATTCTGCGTATTTGGAACAGTGGTAGTGGAATCGTTGTAGTAAAAGCTTTATATGAAGCTTTTACTGAAATGAAAATATGAAATTGCTGCCATTTATCAACAAAAAATCCAACATACATAGTCTTTGGTTAGAATGGAATTTTTTTTTTTTTTTTTTTTTTGCAATTTTTTTTGCAATTTTTTCTTAACCCCATGTCCCCATTTTTCTAAAGGTGTTATAAATCAAACAGAATTAGTTTTTTTGAGAATGTAAAAATGTGCAGTTTTCTGTGATGGGTAGGTTTAGGGGTAGGGGTAGGGGTAGGGATAGGGGTAGTGTAGGGCGATAGAAAATACAGTTTGTACAGTATAAACACTATAAAGCCTATGGAATGTCCCCACAATTCACAAAAACAAACGTGTGTGTGTGTGTGTGTGTGTGTGTGTGTGTGTGTGTGTGTGTGTGTGTGTGACAGAGAGATTTGCAATTTATGAACATAGAGTAGGGTAGAGTACAAGGGAAAACAGGGAAACAGTCAATAACTGTATAACATCAGATTGATCGGTGATGCATCAGAAGAAGACAGACAGATGGCAACAAATACAGCATTTTACATTACAGTATGTATGCCATGTGTAAAAAGATTACCATAGTAGAGACTGCCACATTACTACTCACCCTTATAAAGGTCAATTACAGTATAGATTCAGTCATATGGTACAGTGAGAACATTTAAAAATTATAAATTAAAAATTAAAAATTATTTTCATGATTTGTTATTACAACATTTTTTCTTTTGTCAAATCAATTTAGATAATTAATGTGGTTAAGATAACATAATATTTTGAGTTTCTGTTGATTAAATCAATTGCCTTCATTGTATTAACTGAAATTTTTTATTTCAATGACCTCAAAATTTTAAGGCAACCAGGTAACTTTTTTTTTTTTTTAAGTTAAACCAGCAATTCTTTTTTACAGTGTATATTGGCAGGAAACTGAAAATGAGATACCATTACAAACATTATGGATTGTATGCCAATTGTGTAATTAAGGTAATGTAAGTCTATTTTCATCTGTAGCCTGTGTAACTGTAATTATTTTAGCAACACGGGTGATTTGAAACATGTATTTTGCATTGTTTGCTTTTGAATCAACTGAATGTTAGAAATACTAAACTGAAAGAAGAACATACTGTTGTGTTTTAAAGCAAATGTTCTCATTACATATTACAACAATCTTGTGTTTTGAAACAGTGAGTATGTAGAATGAAAATATGTACAACTGTAATGAAAGCAAGAGATCAGGTTTTGAAAGAATGACTAGCCGTGTTACAAGTGTGATCAGTTTGGATTTTTGTACCAAGAGTTTTGAAAATATACACCTTACATGTGAAAATAGTACCAAAGCAAATAATAATAATAAAAAAAAAAACAGTAAATGCACACTTACCAGTACTCTGGGAATAGGCTCCATGTGGCAAATTTGTTTGATCTGTGGACCAAAATATGTTGCCGACCATCCCAGAATAAAGACCACGGCAACCGCTACTACTACAGCAATGCTCACTATCATCGGCTTCACAAAGTCAGATGTCTGCTCTAGAAAACAAATCAATGGTTAAAGTTAACTGGCATAGAATGACATAGTATTATATTTATCACCTTGTCAATTCTATTAGTTTCTTCCTTATGTATTAATCTGCAGACATGGAATAACATCAATCTACTAAATCTGCACATTTCCGTTATCAAAGCTTTGCACCCTGATCACTCACCAGGAATGATTACGCACTGCGTGTCAATGCTGCAGATCTTGTTAATGGCTTCTACTATTGCTTCTGCTCTGAAGCACATCTTCTCTTCCCCTCGATGGGCAGCAATAGAAAAATTATAGGGATACGCTCTTATCACATGAATTAAGGCCTGCAATAACATCCATCATGGTCACAATAGACCTTAGTCAGGACAGATATCTTTGATATTCACTTCGAATATCATCGACAGATGTCGATGATATTTACTTTATACTTTCATTTTATTTTACACAAATGAACACAAGGCTGTGAGTGATAGATGTGCAGTCTGTTCAGTAGGTTCTACTTTACACAGGCCATATTCTTCAGCTTTTTTGACTACTGGAAAGATGGATCAATGCCGGCAGCACATTATACTTAAGAAATGTCACAGTCACAATCATGCTGTTGTTAAGAAAATCGGCACGGCTGTCATTCCACAGGCAATTGCAACTGTGGCAATATTTAAGCTGACATCATGATTGTGACTGTGGAATTGCTTTTATACAACAATTCATTGCAACCAGAAGTGAATATTGAGTAACCTTACATTTTATACACAATATTGCTAGTTATTTTGTCTATTTTTGCTTAAAAAAAAAAAAAAAAAAAAAGTTCAAACGAAGCCAAAGCAGAAACTGTTGCATCTCTTAGCAACATATACAGGTGCTGGTCATATAATTAGAATATCGTGAAAAAGTTCTTTTTTTTTTAAGTATTTTTAAAAATTAAACTTTCATATATATTCTTTATAAATATAAAATAAAACTTATAAAATTAAACTTTCATATGTAGATTCCCTACATGTAAAGTAAAACATTTCAAAAGTTTTTTTTTTTTTTTTTTTTTTTTTTGATGATTAGAGCGTACAGCTAATGAAAGTCCGAAATCCAGTATCTCATAATATTAGAATATTTCCTAAGATCAATCAAAAAATGGATTTTCAAAACAGAAAAGTTCAAGTTGACTGCTAAAGTATGTTCAAATACTTGGTCGGCAGCACATTTTACAGCAAATGACTTGCTACTAGCACAAATTACAGCATCAGTGAAGTATGGCATGGAAGTGATCAGTCTGTGGCACTGCTGAGGCAATATTGAGCCTTCAGGTCATCTGTATATTGTTGGATCGACTGTTTCTCGTCTTTCTCTTGAAAATATACATGAAATGAAAATTTACTTTTATCTGCTTAAATGAAAATTTACTTTTAAGTGGCTTGGTAGTCCTCTTCCTGAAGATGTCTGAGTGTGGTGACTCTTGATGCGCTGACTCCGGCTTCATTTGACTCATTGTGAAGCTCTCCTAAGTGTTTGAATCGGCTTTACTTGACAGTATTCTCAAGCTTGTGGTCATCCCTGTTGCTTGTGCACCTTTACCTACCCAATTTCTTCCTTCTAGTCAACTTTGCATTTAATATGCTTTGATACATCACTCTGTAAACAGCCACCACATTCAGTAATGACCATCTGTAACTTACTCTCTTTGTGGAGGCTGTCAATGATTCTCTCCTGGACCATTGCCAAGTCAGCAGTCTTCCCCATTAGTGTGGTTTCAAAGAACAAGAGATACCCAGAATTTATACTGTAGGGATGGTCATTTAATGAAACTCAGATGTAAATATTGTAATATTTTGAGATACTGGATTTTGGACTTTCATTAGCTGTACGCTCTAATCAACAAATTTTAAAAAAATAAACTTTTTAAATGTTTTACTTTACATGTAGGGAACCTAGTATAAATGAAAGTTTCATTTTTTTAAAATAATTTACAATAAAAAAATGAACTTTTTCACGATATTCTAATTATATGACCAGCACCTGTAGTAGTGACACTCACTGCCTCATTTTCAATTGTGTAAAATAGAAATATGCTGTCTACCCTTAGTAAGGTCCACATCCATTCATTAGCAAAGCCAGACATCTACAGTATACAGATAGCCAATAGCCAGGTATCTTGTTACATATAGTTGATACAAAATGAAATTATTAAAATATTCTCACATTCTGTTCGTCCCCCTCATTCCAGACTTTAAGGTTTATGATCATATCAGAAAGTGTTGTACTGAAGCCCACCTGGATGGGATCCCCCTCCACATTTACAGTCATTTTCGGAGCCAGCAACACTGCTATAAAAGACCAAAAAATGACATGACCCAACTGAGCAATTTCAGACATGTATCTCTATTTTGGTTTTAGCAAAAATAATGCCAATAATGCTCAACTGTCTCTCCTGTTGAAGGTTGCTGGTAGTTGTGTCCATGATTTTTTGCCATCACAGTTTGTCTTTATGCGGATGCTGTAGTCAGAGTTGGAGGCCAGGTCATGAGTGAGATCACACCTGTTTTCACTGATCTCTTGGCAGTCATATGCATTCACCCAAGTTCCATTAAGTTTGTATAACTCATATTCTCTACATTAAGAATCAGAGATGAGTAATTATTCATTTTAGAATGATTATTCAAGACAATTGTCATGATTAACACATTATTAAATAAAGATTATGTTTGATTACATTCCTGGGCAAAAAAGGTGGGAGGGGAGGGGGGCAAGCCCAAAATGGCTAAACACTAGGCTTTTAATTGTCTTAGCCACAAATTATTAGCAAAATGTAAGCAAATGCACTAATTAAAAAGCCATTGCTGTCTCAGAAAACATCAAACCGAATGAAGTTTTTTGTCAGAATATGGGAAGTTTTGTGTGGAGTGATGAATCACAATAAAATATGAATTGCATGGTAATGCTCTAGAGTGGTGTCTTCGAAAATCTGGTCAGAATTATAATAATAAATGTATCTGCATCACAGTGAAGCATGGAGAAAGAGGTGTCATTGTGGGGAGCCTTTTTAGCTGCTGGTATTGGTGAGCTACTTCACTGTGAAAAGTCATTTAATGCTTTGGGGTACAGGAAGATATTGCAGAATGGCTTGCTTCCCACAAATGAAAAGTTGTTATTTAAAGAGGAATGATCATATGTTGTTTTTCAACAAGACAATGCTTCTGCCAAAATTGCAAAGGCAGTCAAGAATGGGCTTGAGAACAAGTCCATCAGGCTCATGTTTTGGCCTGGTCAGAGTCCAGAATTGAACCCTATAGTCGATATTTAGTAACACTTTATTTCGATGGTCCACTTTAGACATTCTACTAACTATAAGTTTGCGACTACATGTCAACTATCAGTCATTAGAGTATTAGTAGACTATTAGTAGACTATATAGTAGAATATTAGTAGATTAGTAGTCTAATATCTGCTGACACTTTATTTTGATGCTCCCCCAACAGGCATTCTACTGACTAACACCTAACCCTAACCTACTCTCTAATAAGAGTTAGTAGACATGAAGTTACTTATAGTAAGTAGAATGTCTAAAGTGGACCATCAAAATAAAGCGTAACTGAATATTTGGTCTCGTATTAAACTCAAAAGAACTGTGGGACATTTTTCAACAATTCATGTTTGAAGCCATTAATATTAAGTGGAATAACACTCTTCTTCCTGTAAAAAGCTGTCTGCATGTTGGGGAAGGCTATTCCATGCTGGGTTACTTTATCTACAGTGATTTATGGTTAAGACCATTAAAAAACCACTGAATATTTTGCCATTTTTGGCTTAGCTTGGTCCCACCGCCCTCCCCCAGGAGTCTGCCCAGGAGTGTGTATTATATATTTTAATTAAATATATCAGTATTTAATGTATAAGAGTCATTGCAGCTTTTATAAAAAAAACATGTACTTTATTTTATTTTTACTCTTTTTTTTTTTTTTTTTTTTTTGGCAGACAAAATAAAGTGTTTTTGTAATGACTATTTGATGCCTAACATGTTTTTGCTTGAAGTGTTTGATGGAATCTAAACACTTTTAAGAATACTTGTTCTGCCAGACTGCCAAACATCAACAAACGTCATCTTGTTCAAAATCATGCAGTCTAGAATGTAAATTGACAGAACTTTGCAATATTGACAGTGTTATCAAACTGAAAGGAATTAACATTGAACTGACTTGAGATTAATAATGACAATTGCCTTCTGTAGAGATTTCATTGTTTCCGTCTGATAATTATTGTCTGTTATAACATAACATGCTGACACACTGTACACAATGCATTTTTAAAAGGCTGGATTGGAACATCAGCCTTATTCCTAAAATAAATAAATAAACAACAACAACAAAAAAAAAACATTCAGAAATATGCGTACCCTTGAAATTGCACAGAGTAGTTGACAGTGGAACATGACACCTGCAAGGGGCTCCATTTCAGGATGTGCTTCATGTTTACAGAATACATTGAGGTGTTAAGAGGTGTGGGTGGTGTACTTGAATCTGAAATGCATGACCAATATTACCATTTGACTTTTTAAATACTGTATTAACGAATTACATAACATAATCCCTTCTTATACAGTAAATGTAATATCTATATATGACTGTTTAATGATTATGTGAAATGATTTCCTAAATAAGCATCATAAATGTATGATATGGTACTACACACATTTTATGTTTTAGGCAGAGGTGTAAAGAGTACCTGAAAACCACACTTGACTAAAAGTACAGATACCCTACAGTGAAAATTATTACTATTACAAGTTCCAAGTCACCAATTCCAATGTGAATATAGAGTAAAAGTCTTAAAGTATCTGATTTTTACTGATTTTTACTCATACTGAATGTAGGCTCAAAGATGCACTAGTCCTCATCACCTAAGAGACATGCCAGTGAAAAACAAGAAACAGTTGATTTGTAAGGAGAGCAATCTCATTTATTTTCTAAAATCAAAATGAAACTGAACACCTCAAAATTGCAATAAATCAAGGTCAACACAATAGCCTCTTAAAAGTCTACAAACACTCAAATCTCAGTTAAATTCAAGTGCTCAAAAAGGCATAAGTAAACCAATATTCTTCAAAAAGATCTTTTCAATATAATAGATAAATAAAATAATGTTAAGTAAAAGCCTACTTGCACTAGACATGCTGGTTTCGACCTTAGCACTGGTTGCAGCCATGTCCTCATCTCATATATAAAAATTGCCTGCAATTTGCAACCACCTGCTAATGCACTCACATTCGCGTAAAATATAGCCTTGTTGACAAGTTTGGGTGAGTAAGGCAAAACGCACAAGATAATGTACCTTCAATGCCCTGTAGATGACAATATCACTTCTTTTGTATCAGAAATAAAGTGCTGAAGAAATAGTAAGGTATGTAACAAGTATCACAAATGAATTGGAGTACATATAGTTATTCAAAAATGTAGTCGAGTATAGAATAAAAGTTGCTAATATCTGTGATAATAAAACTTAGTAGCCAAAAAGATACTTACAGTACCTAATTACACTTACTCCATTACTTTACACCACTACTATTAGGCCAGGTTTAAAATGCCAAACTCAATTTTATACAATATGGAACAGCAGGTTTCTGTTCCATTAAAAAAACTACAAGACCCCTGACCAATAAATACAACTGGTTTCTTGATGGAAGAATCTCTTTAAAACTTTTTGTCCAGGCCTATGCCACAGATTTCTTTTTACATATCTTGTGTACTGTATATAATTGACTGAAATTCTGTGATAACATAATTATGCAGTCAATAATCAATTATCACATTTCCCACTATCATGATGCACAGTTGCTGAGAGGTTATACATACAGTTAATGGTAAAGTGCAGAAGCAGAGGAAACAGGCTTTTAATCAAACTGCCGTTCATAACCTCCTGTTCTCCCGTCTCTGTGAATGCCAGCCCTGGATCCCTCTTCTTTTGCAACAACTGGAAAGAGTCCAGGATTTTCCCACTGTCCCTTTTCAAGTAAAACTATCCCTGAGAGTAATGGTGTTAGAGTTGTCTTCATGTTATCTGCACCTGTGAACATGCCTTAATGAGACATGGGAAACGAAAGGTGCAACAAGAACAGCATGACCCGTTGGACAAGATACCTCATGCACTGGAATAAACCTGTAGGACCTGTTTGAAAATTACGGTTGCATGAGATTTATGAAACTATGTAAAAAGAGAAGGAGGTGAGTCCCTTTGTAAGAGGAGGTGTGTTAAATTAGCCCTATATGTGTAAATTACGATTGAGAAAGTTAAATTGTTTGAAATTGTATTTTGCACTGCCCTCAAGTCTGCCCTCATTTAGGAATGTGACATCTGAGATTAAATATATTTTAAACAGTTTGTCAAACTATCATTTAACATATATTCTTGATAAAATATCAGTGGCATCACTGGTTGTCAAGATAATGATCACAAGTCATCAAATACTAGTGAAGAACTTTGATTTTTTTTTTTTTTTAGTTGTATATATTATTTCTGATGTGTGTTAAAAACTGGCTAAATTTTGTTAAAGAATGTATAAATGTATAAATGCATCATTAATATCAAATATGAAATCAACTATTAATTTTTGTTTGTTTGTTTGTTTGTTTTTTCACTTTGGTGCTATTTTCACTAGGTGTACATTTTCAAAACTCTTAGTACAAAACTCCTGATCACACTTCTAACACAGTTAGTCATTCTTTCAAAACATGATCTCATGCTTATATTCTAGTTGTACATATTTTCCTTTTTGCATACAGGTAATCATTGTTTCAAAACTCAAGATCATTGTGATATGTAATGAACCTTAATTTTAGTACTTTTAACAATCAGTTCATTCAATAGCAAACAATGCAAGATACATGTTTCAAATCACACTTGTTGTTGAATTAATTACAGTAATACAGGCTACAGATTCCACATTAAAAAATACACTCATTACCTAACTTATGTAATTGAATGCATATTGTTTGTAATATATTCATACAGAGTGTTGTCAAAGGGTGTTAAGTTACAGTATGAAATGGCCATGAGGCTTTGTGCTAGAACAAAGTTCGCTGCCAATAGTAAATGTTCTCACTGTGCCATATGATTGAATCTATTGTAGTTGACCTTAACGTGGCAGTCTCTACCATGGTAATCTGTTTACAGTATCAGATGGCATATACTGTAATTTATAATGCTGTATTTGATGCCATCTGTCTTCTTCTCATGCATCTCTGAACAATCGGATGTTATACAGTCATTGACTGTTGACTCTTCCTTGTATAGTCTGCTCTAGCTCTACAAGTTTTATAGAAACTGTCTATAGAATCAATATACTGTATATAGAAATCTATAGGTGTACTAAATCATTCATTGATTAACTATTAAGTTTAGTTGGATTATTATTTGCTTTGGTACTATTTTCACATGTAAGGTGTACATTTTCAAAACTCTTAGAAGTGTGATCAGTTTGGAGTTTTGTACTAACACAGCTAGTCATTCTTCAAAACCTGAAATAATGACTAGCTGTGCCGCGCACACACTTAACGATTGTAAGGCAGATTATGAATGTAAATTGATACTTATGACTGATCGCGCTCAAAAGCGTCCAGTCAAAGCCAGTTGTGTTCCGTCGCGATTACAGTCAGTGTTCAAATGCCATGAGTAAGTATTTAAAGCTGCTTCAGTCGCAGAAAACAATCGCTGTATGTTGAGTACAGTCTTAGAATGTTTTAGCTTGTCGTTAAATGTGTGCCCGGCTTAACACAGCTAGTCATTCTTTCAAAACTTGATCACATGTTTTCGTTCTAGTTGTACATATTTTCATTCTACTTACTCACGGTTTCAAAACACAAGATCATTGTGATATGTAATGAGAACATTTGGTTTAATCACTGAAACACAACAGTACTGTTACGGTACACAGGAGTCAGACACAGATGTAAACAGGTAATGGAGGTTTATTGACACCAGTAGAGCAATATGCAGAAAGCAGGTAAGCAGTGATGGATAGTAGATGGGGATGTGAATTGAATGGAGATAGTTACTGTCCTTTTCCTTTACAGATATGGAAGTCCGCTGGAGACAGGTTGAGCACTCACACACAGGAGACGAGGAACACAGAGGGAAGGAGACATGCTGGAGACTGGTAATGAAGCAGGGAGTCCTTGAGGTAAGCATTTACGTGAGTATTTGCAAACGAGACCGGACATGGAGTGCTGTGTGTGTGTGCTCTTTGTAGTGATGTTGATTGGTGCAATGATGAGGTGCAGGTGGCGGTGATCAGTACTCTGGGGATGGAGTGCGCTGTGATTGGTGGATGTTGGAATCTGACATGTCTGTGACAGTACCCCCCCCTCCACGGCCCGCTCCTGAGGGCCAAGGACCCCGACGCCGTGGTGGTCGCCCTCTTCCCAGCGGTGCCGGTCTATCAGGAAAGTTTGAAGTATGTTGGGATCAAGGATGTCGTTTCCTGGAACCCAGGAGTGTTCCTCAGGGCCGTTACCTTCCCAATCGACCAAGTACTCCAGCTGACCACCACACACCAGGAGTCCAAGTTCTCGCAGACCTCGTATGCTGCACCGTCTTCCAGGATGAGTGGAAGGGGTGGTTCGGCGGGAGTCACGTCAGGCCCCGTGTAGAGACCAGGTTTATCTGCTTGATGATTGAAAATGGGCCAATGAACCTGGGACTCAGCTTCTTGCAGGGCAGACGCAGTCTGATGTCCCGTGTCGACAGCCATACCTTCTGTCTGGGCTGGAAGACAGGGGTGTTGGAGCACCGCAGGTCCGCTGTCATTCTGTGTCTGCGCAGGGCTTGTTGCAACTGGTGGTGTGCTGAGTCCCAGACACTCTCGCTCTCTCGGAACCAGTAATCCACCGCCGGAACATTAGATGGTTCCCCGGTCCAGGGGAACAGTGGGGGTTGGTAGCCAAGTACACACTGGAATGGAGTGAGTCCTGTAGTCGACTGCCGGAGAGAGTTCTGGGCGTACTCGGCCCAACCCAAAAACTGGTTCCAAGAGTCCTGGTGGTCATGACAGAAGGTACGGAGGAAGCAGCCGATCTCCTGGACCTTCCTCTCCGTCTGCCCGTTCAACTGCGGATGGTACCCCGATGTTAGACTGACGGCCACACCTAGGAGTGAGTGGAAGGCTTTCCATACTCTAGAGATGAGTTGGGGTGCTCTGTCTGATACAATGTCCTCTGGTGTTCCGAAATACCTGAATACGTGGTTGAAGAGCATCTCTGCCGTTTCCATGGCAGTGGGTAATCCTCTTAGTGGAATGAGACGACAAGATTTGGAGAAACGATCTATGATGACTAGGATGCAGGAAGCAGGAAGATCCGTTATGAAATCCACCCCTAGGTGTGACCATGGTCGGTTGGGAACGGGCAGAGGAAGGAGTTTCCCAGCTGGCAGATGACGTGGACTTTTGGAGATGGCGCACTCCCGACAGCCCTGCACGTACCTTCTGACATCGGCTGCCATCCCTGGCCACCAGAAGTGTTCTTTCGCAAACGAGAGGGATTCATTGACCCCCGGGTGACCAGTGCCTAGTGACGTGTGAGCTGAGTGGATGGTTGGAGTGCGTCGTGTCCGGGTGATGTAAAGCAAGCCAGGTGGACAGCCTGGCGGAGGGTTTGTGGAGGCATTGGAGGAGGGAATGGTCTCTTCTGACCAAGTAATTGGGCTTACAATGAGTGAGCTCGGGATGATTGGCTCAGAGAAGAACATGGCCCAACAAGCTTGTCTTGGATTCAACCTTTTGGCAGCACGGCCTTCTCCTCCGGGATGGATAGTGGGTAGATCTTACCCTTTGGCACTGGTTCACCCGGAAGCAGATCAATGGCACAGTCCCATGGCCGGTGTGGAGGCAGCTTGGAAGCCCTTTGAGGGCAAAAATATCGCTTAAGGAGGCGTAATATTTGGGAATGTCAATGGAACGTTTCTCTACTGGGCTCTCGATGGATGTTGCACAGTGGGGGAGAACAGGGGGAGTTCGTGGTACAGGAAGTTCAGCCAGACATTGAGAGAAACAAGTTTCACCCCACTTCAGGATTTCGCCCGTTTTCCAGGAGATGGTGGGATTATGCTGCTCCAACCAGGGGCACCCTAGAACCACGTCAGCGGTGGAATCCTCCAGAACCAGCAGATGTAATTCCTCTTGATGTAGAAGTCCGACTTGCAGCTTGAGAGGTCCTGCCACTGTATGGACGTGCTTACGGCTGAGAGGCTTGCCAGTTATGGAGTTGATCTGGTAGATCATCGGAGACGGACAAACAATATTTTATTATGGTTATTGTTATTATAATTATTATATTATTATAAGCAAGAGGTAACTTGATCTTTAAGTTTAAGGCAGTAATTTGACACACAACACAAGAAACTCGTATATGTGAAAATCAAAACAAGATTTATTGACTACTTCTAATGATTACAGGAAACTAAGGCTAAACACACACACACACTTGCACACACATTCGCGGAGTTGATGAGTTATGAAAAGTCCCAAGTTCAGTGCTAACTTAACTTATAACCTGAGGAAAATCACAAAAGCAGAGCTTTGGCTTGATTCTTTAGGTTTAAAGGAGTTTCACCAGTTTCCAGCAAGAGAGAGAGAAGTTTGCTTGTACCTGCGTTTGCTCTGACAGCTGAGGTAGTCGGGTTGTTCCGTGACTCGTGTACAGCGGAATCCCTTTCTGGATTGGCTGTCTTTCAGGTGACGTCTACCCGGGAAAGCCCTGTGGGTTGCGCGGAAGCTTTGAAGGATGTTGCTGTTCTGATCTGAGCGTCTGGCTTGAGCGGCTCTCTTCTTGGGAGACTTTGGTCAGATATTTTACAGAGGGTTTTGGAGTCTGGATGTGACGGCTGTTGAATGATCAGCGGCGTGGCTCGTAGTTGAAATCGGCGGCTGTTTAGATGGAAAATCAGCCCCGATAAAGGATCTTCTCAACCTCTTCTTTTCAGCATGACCCAAGCAACTTTTGAGCCGTGGTCAAAGTATTTCTGACCGACTTCTGACTTCCAGCTTCTGACTCTGAGCTTATTTCATATTTTTTTGACTTTAGCTTGTTCGGACAGCATAGTTTTAAAGGAGCAATTCTGGCTCCATCCTTCAGATGCGATCCTCCAATGAGACGTTGCTATGGAGATTAGACACGCCTCGTCTATTGTCTATTGATCACATCGCGTGATATCTGCAGAACATTCTCCTGTTTTATTAACAACAATATAAAGTTTCTTAATATTTTCCTGATACTGAATTTCAATGTTTCATTCACACAGAATTACAGAGAATTATAAACTCTGTATTTAGAGCTCAAACACGACACACTTCTTACACACATATTACTAGACTGACCTAATTAAAACAATGATTATAAGAGAAAGAAGATGCATACAGGAATGCAAACATATAATGCATTGAATCCAACATGTTAGTAATCACATCATATCAAGTGTTATTCTGGATAGAGTTAATACTTTAAGTAATCGACAATTGTCCCTTTTGAGATTCAAGATTGAGTCCTTAAGCATAGTTTAAACTTTGACCGAGTCACGAGTGACCGGGTCAGGATGGATTGCTCACACAAGGGAGGTATTGATAGGACAGATTCGTCTTTAAATCCGTTGATGGGTGTTTTCCTGTTCCGTCCGATAATACAAGAGGGTTTTGTGAGAGAATCAATAGATTTAATGTGATCAGATCCACGTGATGGGTTCTGATTAGTTTATTGCTGATGAGCTAAGAAGTCCTTTAGACAGAGTCCTTTGTTAAAAGAAGTTACATCATCACTTCTGTTAAGGCTAGGTGTTTCCTGTCAGGAAATGGATCTTTTGGACCAAATGAAGCTTTGTTCAATCATGCCTCTGGCTGATAAAGCCATTTGGTAACGTCTGTCGAACGGGTCCCTACAGAGTCCCCCTTTTGCTTGGCGAGGTTCCTGGTGCGAATGTCGGCAGGCACTGGAACAAGAGGCAGAGAGAGAACAGACACATACAAGACACAAACAACATCTCCATCACTGACTGAATTCTGGTGAAGGACTTGGGTATCTTGGAATAAACGGGTTAGGAACACTTTAACTAACATAGGGGCGTACTGTTTAAGATCAGTTGTAATTGGGTGGTTTCGACTAATCTAATTGTCAGTGGTTCGACGAGGAGGTAGAGGCGTAATTTCAATCAGGTTGGTTGAGTTCTCGCGTTCAGGTTCTTGGTCAGTTCTATCACGTCGGAAGATGCGTGGGACGCCCAACGTGCATCTATCGAAAGACTCTTGCACGGCGTTCACTCGCTTGTGCAGGAGGAAGGCCAGTGTCAAGGTCACAATATATCATACAATAGTAGAGAAGCAAAGCGCTGTGTCAGCAGCAGACCAAGACCGAATGAATGACACGCCAGCGGGCGGAAGGCGAGCTATAGCTTCTAAGGCTGTGTCGACAGGAGTCAGATCAATAAGTTGCGTTCCTTCCTCCCTGATCCTCTCTTCCGATTCTGGATCGAGGACGAAGGAATGCTGTTTGAAGTACGGTGAGATTTCGAGTTCAGCCTAGTGCTCATCGTCGTGATACACTGCAAGATTGTCGATGTGGAGGATCGAGCCCTTAGGGACATTGATCCAGAGAGTTTGGTTAGGCAGGATAATGCGTGTGGCAGCTAGTGTCGGGTCTAATTGATTCTAGGCCGCAGATGCCCTCGGTATTGTCGTGGACGAATGGTTTACTTGGGCAAAGGTAATGAATGTCTTTAGTGAGCGTACACATTTTTAGGCTTGGGGCTAGATACAACTGTTTGTTGTTGTCGTGGTACGCCACGACCTCAGGAGTGTGTACTTTGACATAGGTGTTCCCTTGCCAAAATCAAACATTCACAACATCTTTGAGCCGGTAAACATTATTCAAATCGATAATGGGCGAGCTGAAGAGGAAGACTGATGATAGCAAAAGAGGAGAAGGGAAAGCATAAGGAGAGAGAGAAAATAAAACACAAAGAGGCACAAGGACACTGAATTTACTAGAGCAAAGTGAGTGTCACATGTGTGAAGCAACTCCTTTCTACTAGAGGTTGTTCCTAGCAGTGCTGTGGAGGAGCATGTGTAAGTATTGTGTAAAACAAAACCAGAAAAATAAAAGTAAAAACTTTCCCTAAAATGACAAAGTCATTAGTGTGGTGTAGAGTACGGGATTGTTGGTCTGTGTCAGTGGGTTTAAACCTCCCCCTTTTCCTGTCGGTTGGAACCTTGGTGCCTCTTTATCTGGTTTCGATGGACCCATCGGAGGAGGGGCTCATTGCGGCCTTGTCTGATTTTGATTCGGTAGGCGACAGGTGAGAGCTTGTCCACGATTTCATGTGGTCCTGTCCAGTGAGGTAGGAATTTCTTTGACAGGCGATGGGGAGCTTTCTGCCTTGGCTGGGCGAAGCTGTAATACCACACTTTGTCTCCGACATTGAGTTCTTGGTAAGAAGCCTTTTTGTCGTAGTAGGCTTTACGACCTTCCACGCTTCTTTGGAGGTTTTGTTGTGCGAAGACGAAAGTCGCTCTCAGGTGCTTGAAGTCTATTACAGTTTTTTCCAATTGCTAACACACAATTTTTCAAACTAGTCTGGTTTTATCAAAACACTTAACACAATTCACAAAACCACACACCCAAACTGCAAAATACCTCATATATCCTGCAAAATGAAGCACTGCAACCGAAACTACACAGAGCATTATCAAAATCAAACTTTTGCATGAAATGGCACACACTTCATTCATATTACCAGATTTTTGCCTAACCACCTACACACTGTTGGGCATAATGAAAAGCACCCCCATCTTTAGTATGCTTTGCCATAATACTAAAATATGTATCAGATTGTTCACATGCACAGAAATATTTGCAGATACACACACATGCTGTTGCAACATTTTTATTTTTTTTCCTTCACTACAGTAAACAAGTCAGTACAACATAAGCACAGCAGATATATTTACATGGGACTGAACAAAAATATTCTTACAAAAAAAGTAAACTGAAAAAGAAAATTTCTGAAAAAAAATATATTACAGTAAAAAAAAAAAAGGCAAGAAAAATAATTAGGCAGCATCTTGCCGCACAGCCGGGTCTGGCCACAACGCCTCGTCAACATCACAGGCAATATCTTCCCTTGCCAGACATCGAGGGAAGAAGCGCCTTGAGTGCCTTATCCATCCCTGAATTGCACCCACATCAATCTCATCACATGCCTCTTCCATGGCCTGCACAAGAGGCATGCGCACAAAGGGCTGCCGGTCGTATACCTTCCACCGCCATGCCGAAAAGAATTCTTCTATGGGGTTCAGAAATGGTGAGTATGGTGGGAGGTATTGCACGAGAAATGTTGGGTGGTCAGCAAACCAGTTTTGGACTGGGGCTGCACGATGAAAGCTCACGTTGTCCCATACTACAACGTACCGGTTTCTTTGATGGTCTGCATCATTCATACGCTCTGGTGGTATGAGAATGTTGTGAAGTCTGTCCAGAAATGTGAGAATATGGGCTGTGTTGTATGGTCCAAGTTTGGCATGACGGTGGAGGACACCATGCATATTGGAGATGGCAGCGCACATTGTGATGTTCCCACCACGTTGGCCAGGAACATCTATAATGGCTCTGTGGCCAATGAGGTTTCTCCCTCTTCTTCTGGTCTTTGCTAGGTTGAACCCAGCCTCATCTATAAAGATGAACTCATGTGGAATTGCATGAGCATCCATTTCCAGTACTCCCTGAAAACAAAGAACAAAAATCACTCAATATGGTGTTATCCAGTACACTGGGAAACAATGTTGTGTGTAGTGTACTGCAGTCAATATAGTACTTACATCCACATATGCTCGTCTGAACTCTTTGTTTCTTTGAGAGTTTCTCTCAAACGGCACCTTATAAAGTTGTTTCATTCTGATTTGGTTTCGCTTGAGAATGCGAGCCAATGTGGACAGACTAACTCGTTGAATGTTGTTGAATAAGGTGTTGTCTTGGATGATGTGGCTTTGAATTTCTCGTAATCTGATTTCATTATTTTCCAAAACCAAGTTTACAATGGCAGCTTCCTGTACCCCGGTGAACATTTGGCCCCTTCCTCCACCATGGTGTCGTCTCTCAGTCCTTTAGAAAAAATAAAATAAAAATATATATAGGGCTTGGACAATGCAGCCTAAATATTTTCCCCCACAGTAGAGTACATTGTACAGGAAACTTGTACAGTTCATGAATGGCTGATGTCATACACTAAGTAAACAGGTGTCACCCAACTGATACACTATGACATGGGGTATACTACATGTGTACTACATGAAATTTTGGTTACATACCTGTTCTCCAGTCTAAAGGTCCGGATGACAGAGGCGACAGTAAAACGGCTCAAGTTTGGCTGCACTCTCTGTCCAGCCTCACGCATTGTCAACCCATGGTTGATGACATGATCTACTAAGGTTGCTCTGATTTCATTTGAAAGTGTTTGTCTTCTTTGGCCATGAACTCCTCTACCTGCTCTACCCCTACCTCTCACTCTTCCTCCTCCTCTTATTCTCAACCTCCCTCTTCCTCTTCCTCTTCCTCTCTCTGCAATGTCTTCCATTGTTGTTGTAAAAAAAAAAGGTTCTCACCTGTGGTCTTTTCATAGTGCTTACATCCTGATTGAAGTGTTAACAATTAACCACTGAGGTGTTTGGCCAGGTGGCACATGTAATTGGCCAATTAGCTCATGTAGTGTCATTTTGAATGGCAGTGTTTTGAAATGGCAAACATGTGACTTTATGTCAGATTGTTGTGTCTTATGCAGAGAACTTTATTTAGTGAATTTAAAAAGTGCTATTTTGAAATGCAAAATGTGTGTAAAACAGAAAAGGTGTTTAGACTTTTGGAGACTTGAGAAGAAGTTTTGCTCTCTGTGTGTCAGTTTAAATAATTGTGCTGTGCATGTCATTTTAGTGTGTTAGCAATTGGAAAAAACTGTAAGGGTTCAAAGTGGTTAAGCAGGTCCTTCCCAATGAGGAGAGGATATGTGTTGAGTGGTGAGACGTATACTCGGTGAACAAGGTTCATTGGTCCCATTGTTAGGTGAATTGGGGCCACATGTTTTAGTTGTAGGCCTGTGTGGGAATATGCTTGGAGGTTCAGCTCACACCTTTGAAGTTTAAAGGTTCCATTAGACCTCTTTGTCCTGTTTTGGACTTCTTCAAGGAGTTCTGTTGACATTAGGGTGATGTCAGCTCCAGTGTCGAGGAGGGCTTCAACCTTGATGTGTTGTTCGATGATAACGGAGAGGTAAAACTTTCTTGCTATACCTTTCTCAATGAGATCACCCAGGAGTTGTGGGACTGGAGTTTGGGATGAGAGAGGTAGGATGTCAGCATTTATTTCGTTTTCTTCGGAGGAGTGGCAGACGACCAAGACAGCACTTTCAGGAACTGGAGTGGTTTCCACAGCAGGCGTTTGTTGGATGCTGCTGTGATCTGACCCATCAGGTGTTGGATCAGTTTCTGACTGTTTTGTGGGATGTTCAGGTGGGACTTCTTGTCCGTTTGGAGTTATGGTGCTTGTGGTTCTCTGGGGTGTGTTGAGTCAGGTGGTCGTTGCCATCTCATCCGGCCGCTAGTCAGGATGAATCTGGTTTCTTTTTCTCTTCCCACTTCCGGTCTTCCACCTTTCGTTGGAAGAACTCTTTCATCATCATTTTCATCAGCTCTTGAGAGTCGAAGCAAGGTGAAGTCTTTTGTTCTGGTATGGATTCATCTTGAGCTCTGTCAGCTTGGAATCTTTGTGAGTTTTTTTGTCGATTCCTTGGGCTGGTTGCTCCAGGGTGTGTTTGTCGTTTTCCCTTGGATTCCCATGAGCTTTTTCCTCTGGGGTTTCCAAATGAGCTTGGCTGATTCCAGGTTTTCTCCCAATGACTCTCATGAGGTCTTGATTGGTTCCATGAATTTTCCCAGTGACGTCCAGGTGAGCGTTGTCGTCCACGTGGTCCATCCCAGCGGTTGTCTCTCTGTTTAGGTCGAGTACCAGTGTGGGAGTCCCACTCTCTGTTGGACGAGGATGCATTCCACTCTTTGGGTGTCGGCTTGGCAAGGTCTTGACGCTGGGTGCCCTCTAGGGCCAGCCCCTGACTCTGAATGCTGAAGTCAAGAACTGTGGTGGTTTTGGTGCCCTTTTCTAAGGCCATCTTCTGTTTGCAGTAAGCTTTGTGCGCCAAGTCTCTTAACACTCTGAGGTCTGACGGTATCGCCGGCGATACCACCGTGGTTTTTTTCTTATCAGTGTGAAAGAGACTCAAAATACTCCGTCAATGTTGCACATACAATTAAGAGTTATACACCATTTTAATCTGTGGAATATCTTCTTTCATTTGTGTACACTCAGAGTAAAAACAGAATGTTGTGCTTTTTGCAAAATAAAGAAAACTAACATGATGCGTGATCTCTCATCTCCCTCTGAACGAACTCCAATCTGATAGTTCTCAGAAAATGAACTGTAACTTAGTGAATACTAATGACAAAAAAATTACACTTATGTCTAAAAAAACGTTAAGATGTCAGGTTTTAAATCATGTAAGTCAAATCGAAAACAAACCTTCTGTGTTTATGTAATCTGTCTGAAAAGAGAGCCATGTCAGAAGTCCGTGATTCAGCTCATTATCCGCTAATGCGGCCACGCCCACGGAGTCAGCGCTATTCAGACGCAAATTCAGTCAATACATGCATTCATTATCTCAATCGTGTATTTATTGTCTTGAAAAGTGTTTATCTGGATGTAAAAGTCATGGTTAGCGATCTCTAGAAGACATGCAGTTACTTCCTGTTTACTTGTCTTCTACAGATGAAGTTTAGATGAGTTTTTGTTTCTTTAGCGCCCTCCTGCTGCTGTATGAATTGGAAACTCCATTCATGGAATAGCCGCTTCTTCTTTTAGATGAATTTGTGGACTAAAAATGCACATAGCGCCCTCTGACTTCAAGGATGAATTGAAAACACCAGCGCTCATTGTAATGACAGTGAATATTAAATAAATATAACTCCTCTGTATAGAAAATTGACAAGCATATGAGAATCCAATATTTCTCCAAATGTGCATGCTTTTAAACTAAAAGCCTATATTCAGACTCTTTGCATCACAGAAATACATTATATTTTAATGTATAATATAAAACCATTACTTTACATTGTAATAATATTTTTCTGTATGTTTCATATATCATAATGAGCTTGAGACATCACAGAAGGTTTTTTTCACAGCCTACCTGACTGAAATGCCTCATTAATATGCAAGTCATTTCAGCTCATTACTATCCAATTCTTTTGTCTTCTCAGGTGAGAATGGCCCATTTTCAGTGGTGATTCACGCCTCCTCGCATACTGTGTTTCTTGGCAAAAAGTGTCTTACAAAAACTAAATCAATATATTGTTTTATATGAAGGAGTAGGCAGCATAATTTTTACATAATTTTGAAGCAAAAACTCTAGTCTACAACCTCCAATACCCTAAAGTCTTATGAACACAGATTTATTATACTTTTTTTGGCCTTATTTCAGTGACTTAAGTTTTTTGTTTTTTCAACAACCACGCATAAATGTTATTCCTTCAAAAACACAAACATGTACATACATGTTCCTCACATATTATTGTAGCCTAGTTTGTGCTGAATACAGTGTAATGACACCAGAGGGTTAACTGTTGAGCACTCATTGTGCGTGGACAGGCAAGGACGCCAAGATGGTGGCTCACCCCAGGATGGAGGTTTCTCAGGAAGAGAGTTTTGAAGTTCAATTCTTCCTCCATATTCTGTTCGTTGTGAGACCCGAAGTACGCTAGCCTGAGTCGGCTATAGAAGACTTGAGGAGATTCATGGCGACCTTGTTTTGTTTCCAGGGCAGCCACTAGTCCTTGTTCTGACTCAGGGTCGGGAAACTCTTTAATGAGAGCTTCTTGGAGCAGGTGGTAATCAGTCTTTGTGTGGGCAGGCTGCCGGTCCAGGAAGCTGCGCACTTCAGAGCTGGATGTGGCTCTAAGCAAATAAAGTCTATCTTTGTCAGTGACATTGGGTCTCATCTCCAGATGGAAGTCAATATCTTGCAGATAACTCTGAACATTCGGACTACCTGGCACATTTGGAGTGAATTTGCCAATGTTTCTAGCAAGCTTGTCAAGGTCTCTGAGGTCCAAGCCATGAGATGATCTGTGGCTGGCTGGAGCAAAGTCTTTTAATTTAGTGGGGAGATATGATGCTTCGGATGGAGCTGGTGACTGTTTTGGCACTGCCCCCTTCTGATCATGTGCCAGTCCAGGAACAGGGGAGCCGGTCCTGCTTGGCAAAGGTGAAGTTGGTGTCCGACGTGTTCTTGATGGCTCACAGCGCAATTCATATGCATGCTTGAGTTCCTCTTTAATACTGTCGGACTCTTCTTTGATGTAGTCAAGCTGACGTGTTAGGCGGCTGACCTCATTTCTTGACTCATTCAGGTGAGTTTCGAGAGCTTTAATTAGGCTGTTCTTGTCTCTGAAGTCAGCCTTTGCTTTTTCCAGTAGCTGTTCTGCGTACTGTAGCTTGTCGGAGAGATCAGCGTAGTCTGTTCTTCCTCGTTCCATTTCTTGCGTAGTAGCTGCTAGGGTCTCTTTTAGGCTGTTGATCTCCTCTTTTGCGCCTTGTTCCACTTCATCAGGCCGTTCTTGTCGTTCCTGAGCCTCCAGCTCCAGCTGTTTGATGCGTCGTTGTGCTCGTGTCAGCTCCTGCTGGCGATGGGCGGCTTGCCTGTCGCTCAGTTTGAGGGTGGCGATGAGTGTGTGGCTTAAGGAGCCGGTGATCTTGGCTAGTTCTTTGTGACTGTAGCTCTGGCTTGGGTCTTGTTTCATGAGGCTTGCTATGTTGTCATCCAGCTGGTCCTGTGTCTGATGCTTTAGTGTTTCAGTGGCTTTAGGTAGGATGCTGTCTGTTACAACACTTAGCCAGGTCTCCAGGTCCTCCCAGTGTCCAGCAGGGTCTGTTGTGCAAGACATGTTTTGGCACTGCGAGGGAGATCTAAACTGACACAGACCTTGAAGAAAAGAACAAAACAAAACACAACAAAACAAAACAAACAAGCAGGGCAAATCAAAGGTGTAAGGGTGCAATGTCAAGCGTGAGCTAATGGGAATGAGTAATGAGTGTGTAAATGTGCAGGTAAGACTGGTTCTCGACTGTGGTCCTCTCGTGGATGTGCTTCTAACTCGGAGTCTCTGCGAAAAGAATCAGTAAGCACACACAGGTAGCACAGCTAGAGAAGAGCAGAAGAAAAGAAGAGCACGAAACAACAGAATAGCATTTAGCAAAGAGCAGAGTAATAATGGGGTGCTTCCAGTTTCCCTAAAAAAATGAAGTTTTCGTCTTTAACACTATTTGCAGAATGACTAAGGGAGTGAAAGTCTGAGACTAACTCTATTTTCTCATGAAATTTGAATTTAAATTTGGAAATTATAGTTAAAATTGTAATGGGTTCAGCATTAAACATTGAGAGCAATTATAATCAAATTAATTAATCAAGTATCATCTGAATTAGGGAAGCCCAAATCCTAATTAATGACTAATGAAATTAAAATTTCAAAGAAATAATGATTAGTTAATGATTAAAATTGCCAGATGTTTGTAAGCAACTACAATTAGATTAATCCACAAATATCCATACCATATGAAAGCTAAAATTATGAACTTGATTTTCAATTAAAATTGAAATCGAATTAAAGTTCCCAGATGTCATTAAAATCAGTAAGAGCAGATACAAATAACAGGAAATGTCCTCAAATGTAATCAGGATGATTGCTAAATATAAAACAAAACCATGTTTAACTGACAAGAGTAAATTTAGGAGAGAGACAACTCTTCAACAAATGAGATTAACAAAACAGGTTTATTAATTTAACATTTGTCACGTTCTCTCAAATGGGAGGAGATGAGAAAAAATAAGATGTGTAAGTTAGAGAGAGAGAGAGGTGAAAGCACTAGAGTGAATTAAAGTTCAGTAAGAAAGAAGTTTTTCCAACATTGCAACATTGCATTCAGACCACAACATGCTATGCTAGCCACTAGCCCTTTAGCAATGCTACTAGCTTTACATAGACTGTAATGCAACCGCGCTAGTTTTAGCTAGCTCAGCTTGTGCTAAGCTTTGTTTACACACAGTTGAATATGGCGCTGGCAGACTGCGCATGCGCACTTAAAGGTTATCCCGGAAAAGGTTTCTTAGGGCTTCCGGGTTACAGCTGTCACTGTCGTGGTGACCGTGACGCACAACCATAGCCAGCGCACAACAAAGAATACACTTGTTCGATACTCTTTGCACACAGACAACAAATAATACAAGCACAATAATTATTGAACTGACAGCGTAGTTCATTCACAATGAACCATTCAGCTTCTCGTGTTTCAGAGCTGAACGACCCCCACACGTTAGAGTGAGGCACATTAATCCACAGATTTTTCTGCAATTAATAATAGTAACGCTGAGATCTCGGCGATCTGAATCATTCGTGTCAGTTTCTGGACACGCAACAACATGCAGGATTTACTGCAACAAATACTTGATCAAGAATTTTCAAAATAATCCCATTCAAATCAAACTCAGACACGTGGTGTTTAGAGTATTAATATCTCATCTCACAAATGAGCGGATATAGACGGCACATTAGGTAGCTACTCTCTAATGTAACCATGCAGGGATTTTAGCTTAGTTGAAATAACATTGGAACACGCAATATTATCCACTAGCTACAAGGCCTTAAAGAACAAAAGCAAGGAACACGCTTACTCTGTCCTGGTGCGCTCTCAGGCGACTTTCCTTTTGTCTTGGCAGACAATCTTAGATTCATTTACTGCAGTTTTAACAACAACAACAAAACGTACAGACAAACAACTCGAGTTCAGATTTCATTCATCCACCGCGCCTTATGTGCAATCATGACAATCAAAAACCTCGTTTCTGTTTCTAATCTATTTTCCGGATCATTAGAAAGATACAATCACACAAGTTACTTGTTTTGTGTACAAATTAGATTAAACTGCACAAATTATCTCCACCATTTGCTGTAATGTAACCTTACGGACATTTATTAGCTCAATTTAATTGTTAAAGGGAATAAGAATTGAATCAACTGTAAATGATTCACTGTAAATGATTCAGAATTAATATTTAACACTTGAAAATTGAGGTTAGAGTATTTTACCAATTCTGGATAAAATATTATTCTGTGGTCAACAGTAACAATATTTTATTATGGTTATTGTTATTATAATTATTATATTATTATAAGCAAGAGGTAACTTGATCTTTAAGTTTAAGGCAGTAATTTGACACACAACACAAGAAACTCGTATATGTGAAAATCAAAACAAGATTTATTGACTACTTCTAATGATTACAGGAAACTAAGGCTAAACACACACACACACACACACACACACACACACTTGCACACACATTCGCGGAGTTGATGAGTTATGAAAAGTCCCAAGTTCAGTGCTAACTTAACTTATAACCTGAGGAAAATCACAAAAGCAGAGCTTTGGCTTGATTCTTTAGGTTTAAAGGAGTTTCACCAGTTTCCAGCAAGAGAGAAGTTTGCTTGTACCTGCGTTTGCTCTGACAGCTGAGGTAGTCGGGTTGTTCCGTGACTCGTGTACAGCGGAATCCCGTTCTGGATTGGCTGTCTTTCAGGTGACGTCTACTCGGGAAAGCTCTGTGGGTTGCGCGGAAGCTTTGAAGGATGTTGCTGTTCTGATCTGAGCGTCTGATCAAGACTCTCTTCTTGGGAGACTTTGGTCAGATATTTTACAGAGGGTTTTGGAGTCTGGATGTGACGGCTGTTGAATGATCAGCGGCGTGGCTCGTAGTTGAAATCGGCGGCTGTTTAGATGGAAAATTAGCCCCGATAAAGGATCTTCTCAACCTCTTCTTTTCAGCATGACCCAAGCAACTTTTCAGCCGTGGTCAAAGTATTTCTGACCGACTTCTGACTTCCAGCTTCTGACTCTGAGCTTATTTCATATTTTTCTGACTTTAGCTTGTTCGGACAGCATAGTTTTAAAGGAGCAATTCTGGCTCCATCCTTCAGATGCGATCCTCCAATGAGACGTTGCTACGGAGATTAGACACGCCTCGTCTATTGTCTATTGATCACATCGCGTGATATCTGCAGAACATTCTCCTGTTTTATTAACAACAATATAAAGTTTCTTAATATTTTCCTGATACTGAATTTCAATGTTTCATTCACACAGAATTACAGAGAATTATAAACTCTGTATTTAGAGCTCAAACACGACACACTTCTTACACACATGTTACTAGACTGACCTAATTAAAACAATGATTATAAGAGAAAGAAGATGCATACAGGAATGCAAACATATAATGCATTGAATCCAACATGTTAGTAATCACATCATATCAAGTGTTATTCTGGATAGAGTTAATACTTTAAGTAATCGACAATTGTCCCTTTTGAGATTCAAGATTGAGTCCTTAAGCATAGTTAAAACTTTGACCGGAGTCACGAGTGACCGGGTCAGGATGGATTGCTCACACAAGGGAGGTATTAATAGGACAGATTCGTCTTTAAATCCGTTGATGGGTGTTTTCCTGTTACGTCCGATAATACAAGAGGGTTTTGTGAGAGAATCAATAGATTTAATGTGATCAGATCCACGTGATGGGTTCTGATTAGTTTATTGCTGATGAGCTAAGAAGTCCTTTAGACAGAGTCTTTTGTTAAAAGAAGTTACATCATCACTTCTGTTAAGGCTAGGTGTTTCCTGTCAGGAAATGGATCTTTTGGACCAAATGAAGCTTTGTTCAATCATGCCTCTGGCTGATAAACCCATTTGGTTACGTCTGTCGAACGGGTCCCTACACGGTGATCAGTACTCTGGGGATGTTGGGATTGCGCTGTGATTGGTGGATGTTGGAACCTGACGTGTCTGTGACAAGTATGTTCTTCTTTCAGTTTAGTACTTTTAACAGTCAGTTAATTCAGTAGCAAACAATGCAAGATACACGTTTCAAATCACCCTTGTTGCTAAAATAATTACAGTTACACAGGCTACAGACGCCACATTAGAAAATACATTTAAATTACCTAAATTACATAATTCACATAAAATCCATAATGTTTGTAATAGCATCTATTTAGTGTGTTATCAAAAGGTGTAAAGTATGACACAGTCATGAAGTTTTGTGTAGAACAGCATTTGCTGCCAATAGAGTAAATGTTCTCAATGTACCATATGATCTCACTGTTCTCACTATACCAATCTATACTGTAGTTGACCTTTATAAGGGTGAGTTATAGTAATGTGGCAGTCTCTACCATGGTAATACCTCTGTTTACAGTACCACATGGCATACTATAATGTAAAATGATGTCATCTGTCTCCCTTCTTCTGATGCATCTTTGATCAATTTGATGTTAGACTGTACAGTTGTCACAGACACGTCAGATTCCACCTCCTTCCAATACCCACGCACACAATAGTACTCACCAGAGTACTAATCGCCGCCACCTGCACGTCATCATCTCAGCAATCACCACCACCTTAAAAACCCCACACTCACACACAGTCACTGTCCGGTCTCGTTCGTACTATTTCTCCATGTGTACTTACCTCTAGGACTCCAAACTGCTACTTACCTGCCTCCAACGTCTCCAGTGTCTCCAGTCTTCCTCGTGTGCTTCTCCAACTGTGTGAGTGTTCTCAGTCTTCAGTCTCCAGCGTGATTCTCCATATTCCTCCTACTATCAACAAAAGGACAGTATCAACTCTTCTATCTACATACCAAGCTTCTAACATTGCCATATACTCCCCGTTATTTCTGCTGATATCAATAAAACATTGTACTTGCTTTTACATCTGCCTCCGAGCCGTCTTTGTTCTAACAGTGATAAGTTGGCACATAGAGAAGCTAAGTTAGATTCATCACGTTGAGAAGAACGAGGAGGATGTCTATCACTCAAATTATCCAAGCATTCATTAAAATCGCCTGAAAATATAACATATGAAGCTTGGAATGCATCAAATTTGCATTGAATAATATCAGAAACCTTTGAAAATAAGGCCTTGTTCAACGGATTGGAATTATGACCATAATTATTACAAAGTATAAATGTAGTATTGTCCAATTTCACAGTCAGAATAACCCATCTTCCGTTTTCACACGTAACAGAGTTCAGAATGTCTCCTTTAAATCTGTTAATCAAAACCATAACTCCCGCTGAATGAGAAGTGCCGTGACTGAAGAAAAAAGATTTTCCCCACTGAGATTTCCAAAATGTTTAATCCAAGTCCATAGAATGTGTCTCTTGACAAAATGTCAGCATCAGTCTGTTTTAAAAAAAGAAGCCTTTCGCTTCGTAATTTCTCGAACGCCCCTTACATTCAAAGATGCTACACTCTAAAAAATGTTGGGTTAAAAACAACCCAAGTTGGGTTGAAAATGGACAAACCCAGCAATTGTTTTTTTTTTTTTTTTTGGGTTGATCATGTGGCTGAAAGGGAGGATTGTGGGAAGTGTAGTCCGGGAACTGACAGGAGCAGACGGTGATCATGACATAACGCCCCCCTCCCGGAAGGCGCGTCCACGCGGCGTAGATGACACCAATAGGGAGGGAGGGTGGGTGCATTGGAGCTCTAGTAGCGGACAGGAACGGAGTCTCCAATGCAGGTTCCAGGGCCGCCATGGCGGGTCAGGTGCCACGGGCAGCCATGGTGAGTCCGGAGTGTCAGAAGGCCACGGGGGATCAGGTGGCTTGGGTAACTTCGGCAGGTCAGGTGACTTGAGCAACCACGGCAGGTCAAGTGGCTTGGGTAGCCACGGCAGGTCAGGTTGTTTGAGCAACCACGGCAGGTTAGGATCCATAAATTACCCCAACGGGTCAGAGTCCATCAATGGCCATAATAAGTTGCAGTCCACAGGTGGCCATAACAGTTCAAGGGCCATTAATGGCCATGGTTGAGCAAGGACCCCACCCACAAGCTCCCCACCCTCAGGTATACTGCCCCCCACAAAAAAGTTCTTGGGGAGTTCCACGGAGTCCGTAGCGGGTTTGTGGGCAAGGAGTTCGGGTGGCGTCGGCAGGGCAAGACGCCTGAGTGGCGCTGTCAGAGCAAGGAGTTTGGGTGGCGCTGGCAGGGCTGGAAGCTTGGGTGGCGCTGGCAGGGCTGGAAGCTTGGGTGACACTGGCAGGGCCAGGAGCTTGGGTGACACTGGCAGGGCCAGGAGCTCAGGTGGTGCTGGCAATGCAAGGAAGACCTCTGGAGCAGTCACCGGACTCACAGCGGGTTCGAGGAAGGCCTCCGAGCCCTGAAGAGGGGAAGAAGCCTTCTTCCTCCTCCTCCTCCTCCTCTTCCATGAGAGAGGCGGTGGCTCTGAGCAAACCTCCTCGGTGGACGCTGCAGCAGGTGCACGGGCTGGAGCAGGCTCTGGAGCAGAGTTACTGACTGGAGCGGATTCTGGAACGGACTCACTGGCTGGAACGACCCCTTTGTTCACTGACACTGCAGGGGCGGCCATCTTGTCCATTGCGTCCAGGGCGCTTGAGTGCGTTGCGACCAGCGAGTTCAAGTGTGAAGCGTCCAACGGGCTTGAGAGCCGTGCGTCCGGCTGGCTTGAGTGTGAAGCAGCCAGCGGGCTTGAGAGCGTAGAGGCCGGCAGGCTTGAGAGCGAAGCGGCCACCGGGCTTGAGAGCGAAGCGGCCACCGGGCTTGAGAGCGAAGCGGCCACCGGGCTTGAGAGCGAAGCGGCCACCGGGCTTGAGAGCGTAGCGGCCGGCGGGCTTGAGAGCGAAGCGGCCACCGGGCTTGAGGGCGAAGCGGCCGGCTGATGCTTGGGAATGAAATCAGCGGTGGGTCAACCACACTGGAACGTAATCCTTGCCGTTCTCTGATTGATCCAGAGACGTGACATTGCTCTGGGCGATCAGCAGAGACTTGCCGTTGCTCTGGGTGATCAGCGGAGACGTGGCGTTGCACTGGGTGATCAGCGGAGACATGATGGGGCGTTGTAGCATCCGCCATTTTATGTGCGCAGTCTGTAGCGGCCGCCATTATGTGATTCAGTGTGGCGTCGCGTTCCTCCGCGACCCCCAACTGTGAGCAGGGCAAAGTCCAGGAATTCTACGAACGACCCTCAGGGACCATTGGTGAGTACATAGTCCTTAAGTGGTTTGTTTAATCCATAAACAAAAAAGTCAATGAGGGCATAGTCTGGCAGATCAGACAGGTGAGCAATCTCCAGGAACTTTTGAATATGGGCCTCGAGGGTACAGCTACCTTGATGTAGGTTGATGAGACACCATGCTGGGTCCATGCTGAGACTGGAAACGCTCATGGAAGCTGCTGGATCGTAGATGGTGAAGTCTTCTGTAATGAAGCGGGACTGAGGCAGAGATCCATTTGCAGCTTTATTGAAGTTAGAGTGGTCGTACAGGCAGGGTCAGACAGGAGCAAACAGGAATCATAAGGAACAGGCAGAATCGTGGTCAAAATACAGGCAATGGTCAAAGGCAGGCAGATATCAATCACGGAACAGGATAACAAGGCAAGGGTCAAAGACAGGAACAGACAGGAAAACAGGATAACGCTTGGAATTGACACACAGGGTAATCAAGACTTAGTGGTGAGGTGGTGTGTGTGACAGTCCTTTATAGTCCTGGTAATGAGCTGCAGCTGGTGATTAGTGTGGAGTGATCATGTGACTGACAGCGAGGATTGTGGGAAGTGTAGTCTGGGAACTGACAGGAGCAGACGGTGATTGTGACAGTTTTAACCCAGCGGTAGGGTTAAATGTTTGCCCAACCTGCTGGGTAGTTTTATTTAACTCAAATATTGTTTAAAAATTACTGTATTGCTTAATTAAAGTTAACCCAAAGTATGTTGGAAATTAACATTTCTTAATGTTCAATGAATATTTATTAAACAATAATGTGACGAGCAGGGTGGGCAAGAGCCGTGAGGGAACGGCGCGAGGCCGGTGACGCGAGTGATAATGAGCATCACCTGTGAGGCGTGCCGGCCTCGAGTCTCTCACGGAGGAGCTCCGGAGGCATAAAAGGAGGAGCTACTACAGTGAAGGACGAGAGAGGACCAGGCCTGGACTTTATGTTATGTTTTATTATGTTTGTGTGGCCGGCAGACGTCCGCGAGGGTCTGCCGGCATTACTTTCGTTTTGTTGTTTGTTTATTTTGAGATTAAAGTTTTGTTGAATGTTCGCCGGTTCCCGCCTCCTTCTTCCCACATCTACTGACCTCGTTACAAATAAACATTTATTAAATTGCTTATTAATACATTTATATTAATAAACTATTAAACTATTAAATTTATATTAATAAAATATTAAAGCTTATTAATAAACATTCACCTTTTGTCTATTATTGTTGCCTCTAATTGCATCTTGTTTTTAATTTCCCAACTATTTTGGGTTCATTTTAAGCTAGCCATTTAGCAATTTTTAAACAATAGTTGGTTTAAATAAAACTACCCAGCAGGTTGGGCAAACATTTAACCCAACCGCTGGGTTTGTCCATTTTCAACCCAACTTCGTTTTTTTTTAACCCAGCGTTTTTTAGAGTGTATGCTCAAAGAATTAAACCTAAAGTCCATTCCGAAAAAAAAAAAAGAGTCTGAACAACAATAAAAAAGATTAAACAACAAAATTTTAAATTCACAAATTACCAAGCTTCAAGACCTAATGTCTAAAAAAAATAGCCTGTTTGAAAAATTCCAGTCTGGTTTTTGACAAATGCATAGTACAGAGACTGCCATGGTAAAAGTCGTTAATGATCTGCTGATGGCAGCTGATTCTGGACTATTAACTATACTTGTCTTACTTGATTTAAGTGCAGCCTTCAACACAAGTTCTCTTAAATAGATTACTCTCTATAGGTATCACTGGTGTTCCTCTCTCCTGGTTCAGATCCTATCTTTCTGGACGCACTCAATTTGTTCAGCTCAAAAATTTCAGGTCATACTCTTCATCTGTTACCACTGGTGTCCCTCAAGGCTCTATTCTGGGCCCTCTTTTATTTATTATTTATTTATTACCCCTTGGTTACATCTTCAGGAAATATGGCATTAGTTTTCATTGCTATGCGGATGACACCCAGCTCTACTTATCATCCAAGCCAAATTCTACTCTTCTGTCTTCTTCTCTCTCAGATTGTTTAGAAGAGATTAAATCCTGGTTTTCACACAATTTTCTCAAGTTGAATACTGATAAAACAGAGGTTCTTCTTGTTGGCACTAAATCCAATTTGTCCAAATCCAATACCATTTCAATTGATAATTCTATAATCTCTCCATCTTCTCAGGTTAAGAGTCTGGGTGTCGTCCTCGATAGTACTTTGTCTTTCGAAACACACGTAAACAATATTACTCGGACTGCATATTTTCACCTACGGAACATCAGCCGTCTCCGTCCATTTCTCACATCCAATTCCACAGCCATTCTTGTACACGCTCTAGTCACCTCACGCATTGATTACTGTAATTCTCTTCTATTTGGGTTACCTCACAAACTCCTTCATCAACTTCAGTTGGTCCAGAACTCAGCTGCCCATATAATTACCAGAACCTCTTCCACTGAGCATATCTCTCCTGTTCTCTATCATTTACATTGGCTTCCTGTTAAATACCGGGTAGAGTACAAGATTCTACTTCTCACTTTCAAAGCTCTTCACAATCTTGCACCCTCATATCTCTCCGAACTGCTCCACATCTACACTCCGATGCATACACTTCGATCTTCCTCCTCTGGTTCTCTTGCTGTACCTTCTGTTCGTTTAGTCACTATGGGGTCCAGGGCATTCAGCTGTGCTGCTCCTCGTCTCTGGAATTCTCTACCACTATCCCTACAACAAAGTGATTGTCTGGTTACTTTTAAATCACGTCTTAAAACCTACTTATTTAAATTAGCTTTATCTGACCAGTTTTAAATATTGTATGTTAGCTATTGCTTTGTTTGTATTGTGTCTCGATTTGTTTTATAACTACCTTTTTATTGTACGGTGTCCTTGAGTGTTTTGAAAGGCGCCTTTAAATAAAATGTATTATTATTATTATTTATTATAATGTCTTGAAGTTGAAACTTACTGGGTTAAACGTGAAAACCTGGAGGTGCAGCAGGCAGTAAACATTCAGTGAAAAAAAAAAAAAAAATGCCTCTTATGGTTTTTCCATCAGAATTCAATCAGTCATTAGTGACAATCTTTTTCCCTTTGATGTATGCATATGGACCACAAAATACAGTCTGTTTACCTTCCTCGCTAGCCTTCTACACCCTCTGCCACAGTTTTCTCTTGCCACTTTGTCTTCAGGCAATAGCAGCTCAGAAATGTGTAGTGCGTTGTCCAGTAAAAATCTTTTTTTTAGCTGCCCTCCAAAGCTCATCATGGTAATGCCGCATCAAGAACAGAATGATAATGGGCCGCTTATGAATAGCATTTGGTGGTGTTGATTTACGACCAAGACGATGAACTACGTCCACCCCCGATCAAGCTGGTCTTGAACGTCTGGAGCAACTTTCGCAAGGGCATCGATAGTTATCCGTCTGACATTTTCACCATCATCCTCCATCAAGCCATGCAATTTGAGGGACCATTGTCAAGTGTAACGTTGAGCCTCTGCTATACTAGACTTCAAGGTCGCATTTTCATCCTTTAGAGCTTGCATTTCTCTCTCCATCAGGGATAACCGTTTGTCGTGAGAGTTAACTTCGACGATGAGCTGTTGCACAGAAGTTGCTAAACTGTCCGCCTTAGCCGAAGTGAGCTCCATAGTTTTTTCAATCGCCAAAATCTTTAAATGCGTTTGATCAAGTTTCAAGCCAAGTGCATGAATAGCTTCAAGCACTTCCAAAGTGTTCTCAGAATCAGGTTTCACACCGACTCGATTCCTCTTTTTTAGCCGGAGAATCAGTTTTTTGGGGTGTTTCATGCAGACTAGGGAAATTGGCCAGGCAACGGGGCTCCATAATGGTCTCACGAGCAAGTTCCATCTCGTTAGCATCAGTGTTGTGATGAGAGGAGTGTTTCCTACTTCTCTGTAACATAGTTCGTAAATGTGGGAAGAAGGAGGTGGGAACCGGTGAACATTCAACGTAACTTTTAATTCAAAATAAACATAGAACAAAACGAAAGTAATGCCAGCAGACCCTCGCCGACGTCTGCCGGCCACACAAACATAATAAAACATAAAATAAAGTCCAGGCCTGGTCCTCTCTCGTCCTCCACGGTCGTCGCTCCTCCTTTTATGCTCCCGGAGCTCCTCCGTGAGAGACTCAAGGCCTTTGCGCCTCCCAGGTGATGCTTGTTATCACTTGCGTCACCGGCCTCGCGCCGTTCCCTCATGGCTCTCGCCCGCCCTGGTCGCCACATACCCCCATCGCCCCTCGCAGGCCGGGGGGTACCTCCGAGACTGCGCTCTACTCCCCCCCGGTGCCTGTCTCAGCGGCTGCAGCACCTGGGGGTAAGGACAGAAGAGACGAGAGAAAGGAGACGGAAGCAAGGGGAGCGACAGGAGGAGAGAGGGGAGAGAGAAAAAAGAGAAAAAAAAAAATTCTTGGTCCGGTTCCCTGACACACTGTCGCTCGGTCCTCAGCCTGCCAGGAGGCTCTTTCTCGCGGTGCCATGCGGTGGCACTGGACGCTCGGTGGACGGCCCGATCCTCGACCGCCTCCTGGCGGCCGGCGATGGCTCCTCCGACTGAGGGCAGCCGGCAGCGAGTCCCCCGTCCCCTGCTCCTCCCCTTCATGGCAGACGGCAGCAGGCTCTGGCCCACGGCGGACGGCGGCGACTCCTCCGCTCCCTCCTGGACGGCAGCCACCCCACCTTGTCCCAGGAGCACGGCATCCGGGTCTCCGTCCCACCTTTCACTAGGCTCCAGTACCACCGCCTCGGGCAGCCTCTCGCGGTCTTCACTCCCGCGCTGCCCGAACTCCGCAGCACCGCGATCCCCCTCAGCAGCGAGGGCTCTCCGACAGCATGTCCCTCCTTCCTCCCGGGTTTCGGCACCAATGTAACACAGTTCGTAAATGTGGGAAGAAGGAGGCGGGAACCGGCGAACATTCAACGTAACTTTTAATTCAAAATAAACATAGAACAAAATGAAAGTAATGCCGGCAGACCCTCGCGGACGTCTGCCGGCCACACAAACATAATAAAACATAAAATAAAGTCCAGGCCTGGTCCTCTCTCGTCCTCCACAGTCGTCGCTCCTCCTTTTATGCTCCCGGAGCTCCTCCGTGAGAGACTCAAGGCCGGTGCGCCTCCCAGGTGATGCTTGTTATCACTTGCGTCACCGGCCTCGCGCCGTTCCCTCACGGCTCTCGCCCGCCCTGGTCGCCACATTCTCCTTTTGCCCATCCAAAATATCTATAACTTCAATATTAATATGAAAGAGATATCTTCATATTAAATTAAATAAAAGAAAGCTAGGATGTAGTTTCCGGCTACAAACTCCACGCCTACCAAGTACAGAGAAAAAGCATTGCTGTGTCCTAATTCGCCAACATATACTATGCCCTAAAAGTATGTACTGTTTTTGTGAAGAAAAAGTACATACTTTTGAGTGTGCAGCACAAGAGTATGCAAGCTTTGGGACATACTACCTCCTCTGACAGCAACATAGTGACGGCACAGATCCGGCCCATCTGGTCCTCGTATGAACCACATGTACCAGATGTGGGCCAGATCTGGGCCAGACTATGTTGCTGTCTGGGTCGTCATCATAATTGCGTCTTTAACGGACACACTGTCGCTTAGATACGCAACCTGAAACCATTTAAACCGCCCTGTCAATCATCTTGTCACAGTTAAAATCCTCCACATTCAATTGAATTTAATTTCCTACCGTTTCGGAGACAAATGTAGTCGCATGTTGATCTGCCAGTCGTGGGTCTTTCATGTGAAGAACTCTCTTCATGTTTGCATAATGATGCATTTAAAATTTAATGTCTGAACGCATCGTTATAAAAGTTCACAATGCTGTTGCAGATTAAATATAATGTGGATAACATTTAATAAATATCTTTTCATCAGGTTAGATACTGATTATTAATCACTCAAACTCGCACATCTGTCATGTTTGTAGTTTTTTAACACTTTTTATTGGTATTTGTAGTTCTAATCGAATCCTTGTCAACAGCACAATGCATTATTGGCAATATTAGCCATTAGAGTGTGCAGGGATCTGCACTTCGGATTCTAACCAGGAAAAGTAGACCATCCGGGTATCTTTGGAATACTCGTTTCAACATACTACAATTTGGGACTGTCATGAATGGGAAGCTCAGGCTGGAGCTCCAAGTGCAGCGTTTTATTTACAGTGAGAATGGTCATACAGGCACAGTCAATCAGGAACAAACAGGAGCAGCAAAGGACAGGCAGGGTCGTAGTCAGGGTACAGCGGTAGGTCAAAAGGCAGGCAGATATCACTCACAGAACAGTATACAAGGCAAGGATCAGGACAGGCAGCAACGGATCAATAAACAGGAACAGACAAGGTCGAGAACGGACAGGGAATAAACGCTCGGAAATTGCAACAGGATGTTAACAATACTTCGCGGTGAGGTGGTGTGAGTGGAAGTCCTTTATAGTCCTGATAATGAGCAGCAGCTGGGTGTGGTGATCAGTGTGGTGTGCTAGGGTGGATGTGGCAACAGGTGATTGGTGTGATGTGAACATGTGACTGACAGGGAGGATTGTGGGAAGTGTAGTCCGGGAACTGACAGGAGCAGACAGTGATCGTGACAGGGACACACTAATTCCAATTTTGAATACTATTTAGGACGGATACGAATTTGGATGCAGCACATGTCTAACTAGAAGGATTTGCTCAGATACTTCAATCCGCCGTCGTCAACTTGTTGCACCAGCATCATAAGTTCCTCCACAATTTCACCGATTACCTAGCTACATTGTTCAAAGCATTCGGCATGACATTTCTTTATTATTTTTATGACTGCAAAGAGTACAGAGATGATATGATATGACATTTATAATATACAACTTTGTATAGAGTACACATCGGCATGACATTTACCCTCTTGACAGTTGACTGCGTGTGACGTCACCATACAAACTTGCCACATAATATAGTCCCACCTCTGACGCTGATTTACAGGTTTCCATGTAAGGCATCGGAAATTCAAATACTAAATGAATTATGATTGCATTTGAGTTTTGGCAGGCTACATACACAATGCAAAGAAAATGAAAAAGCAGATATGGTAATTGAGATTGCTATTTAAATATGACAGGGTCATAACTCGAAATTCATGGGAAAAACAGTTGCAAATGGATTTTGCTTTTCCAATTGAAATTTGGCAGTCACTGTGCGTTCGCAATTGTGTTTGGATTATGTCACAGTTTATGCGTCCACATATGTAAAATGCAATTGCTAATACAATTTGCAATTTCTTTTGAAAATTGTCTGGAATATCCTTCCATATGCTGCAGTTCAAGTAATTAATTAGTTGTGTAAATACTACTTCTACTTAAAAAATAAAATAAATAAATCATGATTTCTACTAAAAAACCCTAACTTTTTTTTTTCCTGGTAATGGAGGTAATGGAGGCTTTTATTTTTAAAATAATTATATTTATCAACGGTCGTAACCTCCTCAGGGCTAGTAGCACGGCCACCAACTCAAGGCAGGTAATGTGCTAGTGCAGTCAGGCTCCTATCCAGGGTCCCGAGGCTGTGTGCTCGTTGCATGCAGTGCCTCAGTCAGTCTCGGAGGCGTCTATTGTGACAACAACAAGCCTGGACACTGATTATAGGGGAACTCCTGCCAATAGAAATGCAAGATCTGACCAAGGGCTGAATAAACAGCGACAGATCGGTGTGATGGCCATGTGATTTGTGCCGCAGCACTGTGCCCATCTTGGGACATCAACCCCAGCTGCTTGACCATGGCAGAGGTAGCTATATGCACCAGGAGCCTCTAAAAATACTTCTTTCTTTTGAAAGAGAAGCTCATTTACATAGGACACAGATGCACTACCTGCTAATACTAAAAGCCTTTTATGAGGACATGAGTATACGTATCTGTATGACAAAATAAAAACTAAAAATATTATCTTTCAATAGACAGAAAGGCAGAGACCGAAAATATGATTGGTAGGGAATGAGGGAAAAAAGGGAGAGAAAAACAAAGAAACTCTGAAGTCATCTGTTTATTGAAAGAGCTTGGACTTTGAGCTCTGATGATAATCAACCATTAACTGGCAAGCCATAAAACCATAAAGCCATATCACTCACAAAATACGGTCCTAACTGTTGAAACCAGGTTACAGTAAAACCAAAGAGAGACACATAATTTTTATTTATATTTATGAATCTGTTCTTTTTCACAGCATCAACTACCATTAATAAAAAGGGAAACTGACAATGAATGCATGAATAAAAGAGTTACCACTTACTTGTAAACTTTTATAAAAATTGTTTAAAATTCTTTAAGTGTAGTCCTGAAGCTGATTCCTGTTTTAAACTAAGTTATCTCACTTATTGCGTACTGACACACACTAATGTACACTGGGAAGTATTTGTTATATACTTATACTTTGTATAAGTATATGACACCATTTGTATTGCTCATCAATATGACTCTAAAGCAGAGAGAAGACCATTACTACTGTGTCCTAGCAAAACCATCCAGAAAGTAGTCCATGAAATGTGGATCAATGAGACAATATTTTCCAATATTTTCTATTATCCGAATCAATGTATCTATTTGGAATTTTTTTCTGTATGAAACAAACTCTGCGTCCCACATAAGCATATCCTGTGGAATGTGGAAGGGGATTATCCAGTGAGCTATCTCATCCATAAAGTTTTTTTCTCTCTCTCCAGTTCCCTGTGTCACTGGCAAGGACACTTTAGTTTCTCTTTTATTCTGTAATCACTATGCTCACAATAATTAAGCAATACAATACAATAACACTAGCACCAGTATGACACCCATATAATATTTCATAGAAAAACATTTAAATTATATTACACACATATTGGTACATTTCTGCTGTTAGCACACCTCTAATTGTCTACTGAATTGGTGACTGAGTGTGTAAAGCTGAGTGTGTTATCCCTGCAATGGACTGGTCATACATCCAGGGTGTTTCTCAAGCCGCAGGGATTGTCTCCAGCATCCCTGTAATCCTACATAGGACAAGCATTTAGGAAAATGGATAGATAATTGTCGCACCAAGAACAAGACAATCAGACAATCTAAGACAATCAGTCGCACTCTCAGGTTGTCGTAGACTGTATTTTTATGCAATATTTATTACATTACTTTCAATATAATCACAGAAAGAGACTCCAATCACATGATAACTATATATGGTAATGGTGTTACCAGAGTAAGTGTGTCTCACTATATGAAACGGTCACACCCATCATCATCAACAGCATCGTCATTAAGCTGAGTGGGTTCTTGGGTGCGGCAAAAGCTTTATGACCCTCCACAAAGGTTGAAGTCCTGCTCCTCAACGGTAAAGTAATTCAAACTCAGCTATCAGGAGCAGAGACAAGACTGCTCTACAGACTCTTCCTTTAGTTTGATTCTAGCACATTATTCTATCCTATATTTTTTTGTATTTCTTGCATTTTCTATTTCGCTCACCTGTTGGGGTTAAAAATGTCAACAGCATTAGAGGTGACTGGATTCTTCATGTGTTTGGTCGGCTGGATGGTTACTGGTCTTGCTGTGGCTAATGACTATTGGAAGATATCTAGTGTGCAAGGCACCGTAATCATTTCAAACCGTCTCTATGAGAACCTGTGGCATGCCTGCGGCGAGGACAGCTCTGGAAAGGCCAACTGCCAAGACTTTCAATCTATGTTGGCCTTGCCAGGTAGGAAATTTATTAAAATGAAACCAGGTTATTAGGCTTGCTCTGTAATATTAGCACACCTTAAAAGTATCATAAATATAAATATTCCTATCATAAATATAAACATATAATTGTTTTAGAATCTTGCATTGGATTTATGAGGAACAATACTTGGACTTGGAACTTGGTAAAACTCTCCAAGTCTAATCGCTGTCAGCCATTTTGCATTGTAACAATATAGAGAACCGTCTATGCCCACTTTTTACTCTTGATTTTATTTACCAAGTATTACTGGCTTTTATTAAATGATAAACATATACACTAGTGATCAAAGATAGCTTTTTAAAACTCTGAATAAATTGATCCACTTGCTTTGCAAAATGACAATCTTCACTCTTAAATATAATGGATCCATGAAGAACCATTCTACCATTCTTTAGATTTTTAAAATGTTTTTCATACTATTAAAAATAAAAGGTTCCTTTAAGAAGTTCTTTGTGGAACCAAAAATAGTTCTATGGCATCGCTGCAAAAACCTTCTTTTAGAAACTTTATTTTCAAACTGTTTCGAAGCACTTCAAAACAGTTTTTGTCATTAAAACGTAATCTAAATTATAAAACACAAAAACATTTAAAACCATATTAGACACTAATTCATGGGTTTACCAGTACAAAGCAGTGATTCAAAACAAAAGATTCATAAATGCTTTGAAGTTTTATGAAAGCACCAATCATAAATATGAACCATAGATCATTAATGCCAATCATAACAAATTAGACTATAATGATTTATGATTATATTTTATATGCATACGATTAAAAGTCTGTACTGTATAGTGACAGTAAACCTGCCACACCAAAGTTACAGTATGTGCGTCCTCATTTTAATCTACTAAAAAAAATAAAAAAAAATAAAAAAAAATTCTAAGACTAAACTTTTTTTCTTATTTTCAGTTCATATTCAAGCATGTCGAGCATTAACGATCATCGCCCTGATCCTGGGGCTGGTCGGTATAATTTTATCTACCATGGGGCTGAAGTGCATTAAGATTGGGTCAAAAACAGATGAGTCAAAGGGCAAGACTATGGTCATTGGTGGCATTATCTTCATCTTTGCAGGTAAGCAGAAATACAGTATGTGTCCATATGAACATTACTTGTTTCTATTATTATTTAATTGTCTACATGTTTCCCCCTTCTATTTAGCATCTATATAATAATATAATTATTGATAGAAATATTTATATCTCTATATATTTATCTAGGTATTTGCACTATGGTGGCTGTATCTTGGTATGCTGCACGGGTTGTTGCAGAATTCAATGACCCTTTCTATGGTGGCGTCAAGTGAGTAGACATTCACACACATTCTCAAATGCACATACATTTACTTATCTAAATTGAGTGAGGATTAGATACATTCCATAGACTTCTGTTTTTATATACAGCTAATTACTATATTATTATATACTATATACTATATATCCCTTTCAATACTTCACTCGTACTGCGTCACTAGACGTGGTGGGGAAAACTTCTTTTTCTCCGATTAATGAAGCCATTTTTATAACGCAGTGGAACTGCACGGCCATTGGTTCGTGCAGTTAAAATAAAATGAACCAATGACGAGGCAGTGGGGTTCACAAGCCTATGGCAATGAAGCCCGCCAGAGCCCACCAATTTGAGCAGGGTCATCTGGCTATATAAGCGGGCATTCTGGCAAAGGATCCTCTTCTCTCCACGGCACTACGAGACTTGAAGCCTTCTCGCCATTGACATGCCTCGCAGCGAATCAAGCTGACTCAGTGCCTGCTCTTTTTCAGTTGATCGCCACTCTGCAAGCAACCCTGATCAGTGCACTGCTCTGCAAGCAGCCCGATCAGCGCGCCACTCACAAGCCACCTTCAGCATCCAAGAGCAATTGTTTCAGTGCTTCCTTTGCCGCCATCCGGCGAGTTTAAAGAGTGGTTTCCTAAGAGCTAATTTTCTAAGAGCAAATTTCTGTGCCGTTGTTGCAAATGTCATGCCACAGCTGTGGCTCATGCAAGGCACCCCTGCACACTGATGACCTTGGCTGGCCAGGTGGCTTCTGCACTTCACACCATGGCCGTCCTTCAAGTTTTTCAAGCCAAACTCCTTTGTTCCATGAATGACCCGACCAAGCAGTATTCAGGGAGCTGTGCAGCATGACTGATCTGGCCCTGCGCGCTACGTCAATGGCCAGCTTAGTGGTGCTGAAGCGCCACTTATGGTTAAATCTGATGGAGAACAAGGAAGCAGACAAGACACTTTTCTTTCCTCGACTCCCCCATCTCCCCCACTGGTCTTTTTGGACCTCCCGTCAATGGCTTTGCAGAATGCTTCACTGCTGAACAGAAGTCATCTCAGGCGATGCGACACTTCCTACCCAAGTGTTCCATCTCTGCAGCTGCTTCCAGTTTCCCCAGGCCTGCGCCAACTCAGCATCCTGCGAAGCCTCCATCTTCGACTGCTCAGCCTACTCCACAGCCTGAGCCTTAACAGCGTTCCCGCTCTGCAAAGTGCCGTCCCTTCCTGAAACATCAGGGACCCCGACCCAAGATAGCGCTGGACCCTGCACCTCAGAAGTCATCCTGATCTCTCAGACAGGAAGAGGAAGGGGCTAAGCCTCGCTGCGGCCAGACCACTCCCCAAACAGCCTCGTTTATGCCTCCAAACACCCTGTGTAGTTAGCACCCGTGTAACTAACCGCTGTGATTGCGGACAAAATAAAACACATATTCAAAAAGAGAGATTTTTCCTCTTCCACTTATCACGAGCACCAGGTCCCCTCACAGCGACCTTTCACTCGAGCCAATTCAACCCCTTGCCACACGGGCCAATGCCTGGCAGGCCATCCCCGGAGTGTCAAAAAGGGTTTTGGGGATAATAAAGCGAGGTTATTCAGATCAGTTAGCTCGAAAACCCCCGTGCTTCAGCTGCATGGTTCCCAAGGATGTTCATGTTCTGCACTCCGAGGTAAGCAACTTACTGACAAAAGGAGCCGTAGAGACGGTTCCGCCAGTTCAGAGTGAGTCATGCTTTTACAGCCATTATTTCCCGTCCCCAAGAAGGATGGCGGTCTCAGACCCATCTCAACCTCAGACATCTGAATCGCGCCCTTATGAAATGGTTGTTCAGAATGACTACTCTGAAGCAGATCCTGTCACAAATATGCCCAGGGGACTGATTCTTCTCTCTGGACCTGAAACACGCTTACGTTCACATCCAGATAGCTTATATCAATATACGGTCCTCACATTCGGACTGTCTCTAGCACCTCGTACTTTCATAAAGTGTATGAGAGTACACTCTCCCCTCTGAGACAGACGGGAATTCACATTCTAAACTATCTCGACGACTGGCTCATCTTAACCCAGTCAGAGGCCGAGCTAGTATCGCACAGATCCCTTCTCCTCAGCGTCTGGGGCTCAGGGTCAATTTTGCCAAGAGCTCACTGTCTCCCAGCCAACAGATCTCATTCTGTGGCTGTGGTCATACCAGACCATGCTCTGGCCATACAGCAACTTTCAGCCATCTTCAAAGTTGGAGCCTCTCTACCTCTCAAGAGTGTTTCAGAGAATGCTAGGCCTAATGGTCTCTGCATTTCTGGTGCTACAGACGGGCCTGCTTTGAATGCGGCTCCTACATGCGGCTCCTCCGTCCCATGCTTGGGGTCATGGACGCTTACGTATCAAGGTGAACCAGGCTTGTGTAGCAGCCCTGGCCCCTTGGAAGAACCCTTGCTGGTTCAAGCAGGGCTTGGCTCTGGGAATAATCTGCTGGAGGAAGGTCATCTCGACAGATGTGTCCAACACAGGTTCGGGAGCTCTGTGCGAGGGCAGACCAGCTTTCAGCTCCTGGTCGAATGAGGAAAGCCAGCTACATATCAACTGCCTGAAAATGCTGGCAGTTTGCAAAGCCTTTCAGGCTTTCCTGCCAGACCTAGAAGGACACTATGTTCTGGTCTGCTCGGACAGCTTGACAGTGGTGTCCTACATAAATCACCAAGGCGGGCTCACCTCGAAGAGTCTCTTCAATCTGGTGAATAGCTTCTTGGAATGGGCACACTGCAACCTGTATTCGCTGAGGGCAATGCATGTGCCGGGCAAATTGAACCAGGGAGAAGACATGCTGTCCCAGAGCAATGTCCCCTCAAAAGAGTGGATGCTCCATCCTCAAATGGTTCAGAGAATTTTGAAGATCTTCGTAAGGGCAGAGGTTGACCTCTTCACCTCAGAAGACAACTTGCATTGCCCAACTTATTTTTCAAAGAACAGGGATGTGCTGGCTTATGATTGGCCCAGCCTTCTTTTTTATGTTTTTCCCCCAATCGCCCTGATCCCTCAGGTTATCAGGTGAATCAGGGTTCTCTCAGTGGCCCCTCTCTGGAGAAACCAACTTTGGTTCTCGGAGCTGTCTCAGCTGCTCATAGCAGCTCCATGGCCCATTCACCTGAGACAGGACCTCTTCACTCAGGCGAACAGGATGATCTGGCACCCCAGCCTGAGCTGTGGGCTCTGCACTTATGGCCTCTAGAGCCCCATCTACAAGATGTCTTTATGCCCTTAAGTGGTCGGTTTTCTATGCTTAGTGCACAGTCCACAACAAGGACCCATCCTCCTGAAACATATCTTTGATATTGTCCTTCCTCCAAGTGTTGTTTAAGGGCCATACCCCTTCCACTCTCAAAGTCTATGTGGCGGCTATGGCAGCTTCTCATGCTCCTGTACCCGGGCAGTGAGTAGGCAGGAACAACTTGGTTGTTCGCTTCTTAAAGGGGTCTAAGAGGCTGAACCCGCCTCGCCCCCTTACTGCCCTTTTGAGCCATTACAGTCAGCTGACCTTCAGCCCCTGTCTCTTAAGGCCACCTTGCTACTAGCTTAAGCATCAGTCAAGTGAGTAGACTTACAGGCGCTCTCCGTGAGCTTTACTTGAAGCAATTGTGCTGGCAGACTCTTCTTTGGGCCTGCAATGCCCCATTACAAGCCCACTCCACCAGAGGAATCGCCTCATCCTGGACATGGTCCAGTGGTGTGGCCATTGCAGAAATCTGTCCGGCGCTAGCTGGGCCTTGCCGTCCACCTTCGCCAGGTTCTATAACCTGGACGTCCCTGCTCTGCAGGCTCATGTCCTTTCTGCATAGTAAATTGGCCTCTCAGGGCTCGCCCCACTGGGAACCCACGTACCTGCCTCGAGGCAGGACCGGTTCTGAGCAGAGCTTGACTCAAACTCACCGGAATTCCCTGCAACTCTGATTAGATCCGGGTTATTGGCTTCAGGCATTTGCCTTAGCTTCTTGTACACTTTTAGCCCGGCTTAAGTGCCTAGGCTGTACAAAGTTTTAGAACAATTGTCCAGGGCTGGGCTTAACCTCTGTGACTTTAACCCACTTTGCCTCCTGTAGGGCCCTAGCATGGCGTGATTGTACTGGTTCCCCAATGCATCTAGTAACACAGTACGAGTGAAATATCGAAAGGGAACATACTCGGTTACTAATGTAACCTTGGTTCCCTGAGGAACGAGTACTGCATTGCGAGCAGAGGTGAGCAGAGTATCCAAAAACTGTACTTAAGTACAAGTACTTATAGAAATATTTACTCAAAGTAAAAGTGAAAGTAATAATCCTAATAGTTACTTGAGTAAGAGTAAAAAAGTATCCAATAAAAATCTTACTCAAGTAGCTTGGTACTAGTTACTTATATATATATATATATATATATATATATATATATATATATATATATATATATACACACACACACAATAGCATGTTATTATTTAATGTTTATTATTTAAATAGATATTTAATTTATTATCATAATTAGATATCTTTGCAACAAACAAACATAGAAGAGACAAGCATTATTTCTAGCATCTGTAACCCGAATGTATCGTTACTATATTAATAACGTATACAGCTAACGTTACATTTTAAAGAAGAGAGAAAACTCTTTACATGTGCTCGCGCACATATCTGAACTTGACACAAACAATGATCAAATACACATTGATGGATCTTCTTAGGTCTGTTCTCCAAAATGTAATCAAATGTATATTTCAGCAGGCGCGTAACTGCTTAACTGTGTCAATGCAAAGCGTTCATTTTCAAGACGAACAGGTCCCTGTGCCGCCATTGCGCAATAGTATATGTATAAATTAATGTATAAATTAAGATATATGCCCATAAAAATGGTAAAGAAATATACTTTTGTTATAGTGACATAATCTGTTTGGTTGTAAAATGTCGGCTATTGGCTGTTTCATGAAGTAAAATCAAATGAAATCGATAGGTCTAACTGTGGAATTGTTCACAGACAGCATACGCAGCTCAACTAATAAAGGTCTTCATCGCTGGCAAACAATTGGATGCATTTGCAGATTTGCTTTTAATTGACTGTAGGTCCACTGCCACTTCATCCGCTCCGAGTGAGAAACCGCTTCAGACGATTCAGCGCGTGCAGGAAATGAACAAATCATTCAAACTGATTCGTGAATCAATTTAGACAGCTTTACCAACTTGTTTGATAAAGTCTTTGAACAGAATCAACTCAAAAGAGTGATTCATTTGTGAATGGGGCATCGTTCATGAAAAAAGAGACAGCACGCATGGAATAAACTACGCATTTCTTAACATTTACAGTATTGAATTAAAATAAAGTAACGAGAGGAACGTTGCCCATTTTAGCGCTTCAGTTGAATTAACCTGAAGATCTTATGCCAGAATACCCGATTATATAGCCAGATGACCCCGCCAATTTCGGGCTCAAGCTCCGCTGCCTTGTCATTTGTTCGTTTTACTTTAACAGTTTCACTGCGTTATGAAAAAGGCTTCAGTAATCTGAGAAAAAGGAGTTTTCCCCACCGCGTCTAGTGACGCAGTACTCGTTCCTGTATCTCAGGGAACTGAGGTTACGTTAGTAACCGAGTATGTTTTCAGTCACTGACTGGCATGGAGCAAGACATTCTAAAACGCTTAATGTGAAAAACATTTAAAGTTCCTTGATGTACTGAAACAATGATATTAAAAGACCAAATTCTTTAATGGTTTCAAATTCAAATTATATAATGGTTTTCTATGGAAAAATGCTTAACAAGAAATTGTGTGTTCCATTTATTAATTGTCAGACCAAGAAATCAAATACATTGTGTTTTACAAATTAGGACATCCTAAAAAAGCAGCATTTGTCAGGTTTAGTTCACTTTCGGAATCAAATTTTTTCCGATATATTGTTAAGTAGGTATACACACCTAACTTTCTGCCTTTGTTTGCAGATTTGAGCTGGGTACTGGGCTCTATATAGGTTGGGCTGGTGCAGCACTGTGTATTCTGGGTGGTGCATTCCAGTGCAGTGCCTATCAAAGAGTCTCTCAAGCAAAAGACAAAGGGTAAATTTTTACAGAAAAATTGGTTAACTGGTTAGCTGTAAGTTACCTTATCATATACAGCGAAAAAATGTAAATGGTTTAACATCACATGTAATCTGTAATCACATCTGTAATTTTACTTTAAAATACTGACAAAAGTATCTTTTTTGCAAGGAAAAACTATGCATTACCATGTAATTTACAAAGCAAAACAAAACAAAACAAAAAAACAGTAAAACAATTTCCAAAAGTCCCTGCATTACACTTCACATATGGTTACATTTTTATAAATATTTTTTTTTTTTACTTTTGTTATCAGTAATGCACATTAGTGTGTTTTTGTGACATTCTATGTAATTTAGTTACATTTAGGCATTTAGCAGATGCTTTTATCCAAAGCGACTTGCAAATTAGAATAGTAGAATCAATCAAATCAACATGAGAACAACAGTATGTAAGTGCTGTGTGAAGTCACAGTTATGTCAGTAAATTTTTTTTTTTTTTTTTTTTTTTTTTTTTTAATAAATACACAAATAGATAGAAGAAGAATAGAAATCAAGGTAAGTGCCACTATTACTGGTTCAAGTGCTGACGAAAGAGATATGTCATTAGCATTTTTTTGAAAATGGCTAGAGACTCAGCTGCTCGGATAGAGTGTGGCAGGTCATTCCACCAGCCAGGAACAGACCCGGAGAAGGTCCGTGAGAGTGATTTTGTGCCCCTTTGTGATGGCACCACAAGGCGCCGTTCACTTGCAGAGCGCAAGTTTCTGGAGGGCGCATAAGTCTGAAGTAGTGAGTTAAAGTATAGCGGTGCAGAGCCAGTGGCCTTTCTGTAGGCAAACATCAGAGCCTTGAACTGGATGCGAGCAGCTACTGGCAGCCAATGCAGACTGATGAAGAGAGGAGTGACGTGCACTCTCTTTGGTTCGTTGAAGACCAGTCTTGCTGCAGCATTCTGGATCAGTTGTAGAGGCTTGACAGTGGATGCTGGAAGGCGAGCCAAGAGAGCATTATGGTAGTCCAGTCTGGATAGAACAAGAGCTTGGACAAGAATTTGTGTGGGATGCTCCGATAGGAAGGGTCTAATCTTCCTGATGTGGTACAAGGCAAATCTCCAGAACCGGGCCGTTGACGCAACATGATCTGTGAAGCTTAAACAATCATCCATCACCACTCCAAGTTTCCTGGCTGTCCTGGGAGGAGTAATGGTTTACGACCCAAGTTGAATTGAAAGGTTGTGATGAAGTGTTGGGTTGGCACCAACCACAAGCAGTTCTGTTTTTGCAAGGTTGAGTTGAAGGTGGTGGTCCTTCATCCAGGCAGAAATGGCTGTCAGGCAGGCTGCAATGCGACCAGCAACCGTTGGATCATCTGGTTGGAATGAGAGGTAGAGTTGTGTGTCATCAGCATAACAGTGATAGGAAAAACCATGATCCTGAATGACAGATCCCAGTGATGACATGTAGATGGAGAAGAGAAGTGGCCCAAGCACAGAGCCCTGAGGTACCCCAGTAGCAAGATGATGTGACGTGGACACCTCACCCCTCCAAGATACCCTGAAAGACCTACCTGAGAGGTAAGATTCGAACCACTGGAATGGAGTTCCCGAGATGCTTCGACATGAGTGTTGACAGGAGGATCTGATGGTTAAAGGTGTCAAAAGCAGCAGACAGATCCAGCAAGATGAGTACTGATGATTTTGAAGTCGCTCGTGCCAGTCTCAGGGCATCAGTGACTGAGAGCAAGGCAGTCTCAGTTGAGTGGCCACTCTTGAAGCCAGACTGATGGTTGTCAAGGAGGTTGTTCTGTGTGAGATAAGTAGACAGTTAGTTGAATACAACTCTCTCAAGTGTCTTAGCAATGAAAGGAAGAAGGGATACTGGTCTGTAGTTTTCTAAAAGTGCTGGATTCAGAGTGGGTTTTTTAAGCAATGGGGTAATCCTAGCCTGCTTAAAAGCTGTGGGAAATGTTCCAGTGCGGAGGGAAGAATTGATAATGTGAGTGAGTGCAGGTACAATTGAGGAGGAGATGCCTGGAGAAGATGAGTGAGGATAGGGTCTAGCGAACAGGTAGTAAGGTGGTTGGAAAGGATGAGTTTTGAAACATCTGCCTCAGAGAGCATGGAGAAGGAGGTGAGAATTTCTGTGGTTTCCATTAAGATGTTACTGTCAGTGTGTGGTGTGGAGAACTGGCCGCTGATGGTTGTTATTTTATGTGTGAAGAATGTGGCAAAGTCATCAGCTGTAAGAGCTGATGTGGGAGGGAGGGGAGGAGGGCAAAGAAGAGAAGAGAAGGTTTTGAAAAGTGTGCGGGAATCAGTTGAATTGTTAATTTTAGTGTGATAGTATGAGGTTTTAGCATTGGAGAAATTAGTAGTGTAACAATTTGTACAGTTATTAATGAATATAATAATTCATAAAGTTTTATGAATAATTATTATGCACATACCGACCCAAGGGGGAATTAAACATATACAGTGAATTAATTACAACAAATTATAATCAGTCACATATATGATTAGTTCTGGTTTAATAATTATGTAGAAAACTATCGGTCCGTCCAGCAAACCGGTAAGTTATCCACCGACTATTACGACAGAAATGTTATCGTCTGGCCACGAGAATAAATTCCTATGATAGCATCCAAACGTAAAGCAAGGATATAGGATCGAAATGTTAAAGTGACCTGGCTTTGTTGAAATGAGCAAAAAGAACAATTGAGCATGAATAAGGTGTTTAATATATGCAAATTACAGTACGACTACAGAGATTATACGTCTAAAATATATACAGAAGGTACACAACATATATATACAAGAGTGAAAATGAAGAAAAGACAGGAACAGAAAGATGATCAAAGAATGGCAAATTACACAGTTAAACCCTTTTGAGAGAGCCAGCACAGAAATCAGTTTAAACAAATTTCAGAGGAATTATAATACTTGCTTATTGGTTCAAGTCCGTGTGTAGCAGTTTCAATGCGCCTGGCTTGGTTGGTCCTTTCCGAGAGGATTTCTCCGGCGGGGTTTTCAAATGAGGTTTAAACTTAAGTAACTTAACCGAAAAGAGAGAGAGAGAGTCCAAAGAAGTGGTGGTCCCGAAAAGAGGAGCGCGATGGAGGCGCATGGTCACCGGAGACGCCCGGGAGAGACGTGCACGAGGTGCTCGTGAGACAATCAGGAGACAAAGGAGAAGGTGTGTGTCGTTGTTTTTATGGAAACCCAAGCTAACACACCTCCTGAATTGTAGCGGCCAATAGATGCGCAGCACTATTTGGCGGAAAAAGTTCCTTTGTTTGGTCTCCTAGCTGAATTTGCATACTTAATGACTATCAGATCGGATTTCGAGATGGAGTACTTTTTTCACAATATCATTAAACACATAGAAAAATGCATTTGTCAGCTATGTGACATACTTCAGTGAATAGCTCGAGTCCGAAGCTTTACGGAGAGATCAAACTCGATAGATCAGAAAGGCATATAAAAGAAGTTATGGTTTACAGACAAAATTCCATCATTAAAAACTAAAACTAACTCAACTACAGTTATTTACTAAGTCTAAACATTAGGAAACATGCACACACTCGAGATACATGATGGGTACATACATGGATGTGACTTGGCATAGTTATATTTTACATATACAGTCAATAATGTATGTTTGTGTGTTTTTGTGTGTTGGAATGTGGATCTGGTCTGTAGTCCACATGAGGGGCCTCTTTGATGTCCTAAGAGCAAGGAAATTGGGCCTCCTGTTTTACCTCGGAGGGTAACAAAGGTGTCAAGTGGGCTCATCTTTTGCAGACCGGTCGGAGCCGAGATGAGATTTTACAACCTAGTCCAGCATGCTAAAAGCATTCTGAACATTCCAAAAGTTTATTGATTATCCTGATACGTGTGCATATGCTACAGTAGAAAAGGAAGAAAGGAGTGAATGATATAAGCTAAAGTCAGTAGGATCTTTAGATTTGCGCCACTTCCTCTCTGCAGCCCTGAGTATAGACCGATGCTCACTGAGAGCATCAGACAACCAGGGGCAGAGGGGGTGGCGCGGGCTGGTCTGGTTAAAAGGGGGCAGAAGTCATCTTAGCAAGATGTTAGAGTGGTGCAAAGAGTGTCAGTTGCATTGTTAGTGTCCAGTGATGAGAGCTGGTTAGGGGGAGGAAGTGTGGATGAGACCAAAGAGGATAGGTGGGATGGTGAGAGGGAGCGTAGGTTTCACCGAAAAGTAATTTGGTAGAGTGTGCGTTGAGTTAGGGGTCAGGTTGAGATTAAAAGTGATGAGAAAGTGGTCTGAAATGTGTAGTGGAGTAACCCGTGTATTGTCGGTGGAGCCACAGCGTGTGTAGATGAGGTCCAATTGGTTACCTGATTTGTGGGTAGCTGAGGTGGCCACTCGCTTGAGATCAAATGAGGCAAGCAGAGTGTGGAAGTCAGCAGCCTGAGGTTCGTCTAGATGGATGTTGAAATCTCCAAGTACTAGCAGAGGAGTACCTTTCTCAGGGAAGGATGAGAGTAACACATCTAACTCCTCCAAGAAGTTACCTAGCTGACCTGGGGGACGATAAATAACTACAAGATCCTCTTGTAGCTTGAATGATTCTCTCTAATGAATGCTAAATAACAACTTTTTAAGTACTAAAGCTGGCTTTGGCCACACCTTACTGACTCAGAGCGAAACGAAAACAAACACGATTTGCCACATGACCACAGTAAACAAACTTCCTAGCAACTACACAACACTAAAATCAAACTAGAAACAATACAAAAACACTTACAGTATGCAGATCCTCTTGTAGCTTGAATGATTCTCTCTAATGAATGCTAAATAACAACTGTTTAAGTACTAAATCTGACTTAAGTACTTCCTAGCAACTTCAACTACAATTTAATGTTTATTGCATTATTTTAGTGTTGTGTGTTAGCTTTGTATGTATGACCCTGTGTACCGTCTATATACAAGTATTGACCTTGATATGAACAGGCTGCTTATAATAAACCTGCCACCTGTATTATTGTGGATATCAATACATCAGTAAGGTAAAAAGGCAGACATTATATCACGTAATGAAACGGTTGTAAGTTTTAAAATATACAGGCATTCTGTAAAGCTTCAAACATTTGTGTTTTTTACGGTGAATTTCTGACTGCTATTTTTTATACTGTCAAATTTAATGGGATATTTTTACAGTGTATATGCACCTCATTTCTTAAAGGTGCTCTAAGCGATGTCACACGTTTTTAGGCCAAAGCATTTTTTGTCACATACAGCAAACATCTCCTCACTATCCGCTAGCTGCCTGTCCCCTGAACACACTGTAGAAAAACACGGTCTCTGTAGTTGCCACAAGCTCCAAAAATGGCAACAAAAACTACCTGGTGCAGCCTGGACCACGAAACATAATAAACATGCTCCAGCCAATAACTGACAAGAATGATTTTAAATGCGTGTTAATGACTGTTTCAGGAAGCACGGAAGGGAGGGGGAGGAGGAGGAGGAGGAGGAGGGAGGGTCTAGCTAGCCTCTGTTTTTTCTAACAACACTTCGAATGTCAACAGGAAGTTACTCCACCCAGGATCGCTTAGAGCACCTTTAACTTCTGTAGAATCCTTATATTTCTAATCTTGCTGTTTTTTTAACTTTTGATGATTTTTTTTTCTCTGTTATATCGTTTTAACAGGGCATACTACCCAGGTGGTAAGCCAAAGACAATCTATACTGCTGCTCCATCTAATGCAGAGACTTCAAAAGCTTACGTTTGAGATACCAGGGTCACCCACATTAACAAGGCTGAACTTTTGTTACTTTGATGTTTGTTTTACTCAATTATGTTTTTGCTACTTTTTTTGTTTTAGGACAAATCATGACAAATGTAAAGATCACTTAAATGATCATGAATGCTGAACTTCTGGAATAAAATATGTTCTCTGATTTCAGATATCTAGATATTTTCCATTGTGTTTAGACTTATGTTTGGTTATGTAAAGGGGAGACTGTGGCAAGCTTTTTACAGCATTCTCATTGTGGGTTAATTTTTGAAATGTAATTTTTCTATGGACACATACATTACATATTGGCTACAAAACCGCTTTGGAACATTTACTCTGTTATTACCCTGGAAAACAAACACACATGATCACATTATAGCAGGCAGGGCATGCTGTGGCATTGTATTTGGTATGTTGTCAGAGTGGGACCGGCCACTGAATGTCCTTTTATAGGTATTTCTGCGAAGTTTAAATAGTAAAACAATTATGACTTCTACTTCCACAATTATCATGATGTATCCCAGTGTGTTCATAAAAATATGATAATACTGGACACTTAATTAGGAGGATGCAAGATTTCACAAAATTATATAATACATATAAAATATGATTTATAATACACATAAAATAAAATATCAAATCATATATTTACTGAGATATAGCATTTGAGACAACTTCCTCATGTGACAACTAGCCCATCTCCTCTAAACATGCTTCGTTTCAGTAGAGAACCAATTTAGTGTTCAATTACCAAAACAATATGTCAAACATGAAATGTGAATAAATACATTTTTTAAACTGAAAATCTTATGCTTCTGATTTCTGAAAATGAATGAATAAATGTTGCCAGTTACCATGTCACATTGTATATTCCAAGGTGTAATCCCTGTAAAACTAAACTAGTTTAGATTCAAATAGAAGCAAAACTGAAATCAAAGTGTCACTTTGGGCCAGGCAGACGAAGATGATAGAAGAAGTGTGTATCTTAATATCAGCTGTTATGTCGGGGCCGGCCCGGTGCTACAATGCTTCTTCCCCCCCAGACATACAGTGGGTACGGAAAGTATTCAGACCCCGTTAAATTTTTCACTCTTTGTTATATTGCAGCCATTTGCTAAAATCATTTAAGTTAATTTTTTTCCCTCATTAATGTACACACAGCACCCCATATTGACAGAAAAACAGAATTGTTGACATTTTTGCAGATTTATTAAAAAAGAAAAACTGAAATATCACATGGTCCTAAGTATTCAGACCATTTGCTTAGTATTTAGTAGAAGCACCCTTTTGATCTAATACAGCCATGAGTCTTTTTGGGAAAGATGCAAGATGCCATTCCTCTTTGCAGATCCTCTCCAGTTTTGTCAGGTTGGATGGTAAACATTGGTGGACAGCCATTTTTAGGTCTCTCCAGAGATGCTCAATTGGGTTTAAGTCAGGGCTCTGGCTGGGCCATTCAAGAACAGTCACAGAGTTGTTGTGAAGCCACTCCTTCGTTATTTTAGCTGTGTGCTTAGGGTCATTGTCTTGTTGGAAGGTAAACCTTCGGCCCAGTCTGAGATCCTAAGCACTCTGGAGAAGGTTTTCATCCAGGATATCCCTGTACTTGGCCACATTCATCACATTCATCAGACGCAAGTGCTCCCCACACTCGCGCTCAATCTTCTATTTCGCTCGAGCGAACACTTTTGATTTTTGTTAGTCGTGGGGCGGGACTTTACTTATTTCAGAGTAACCTCAAATGTCATTGGTCAATTCAGTTTTTCGGAAGTCTGTTGTGATTGGATGCCTGTTGTAAAACGATTAGACATGGCTTGAACCAGATGAAAAATACTATAGTAATTTATAGTAAATACTATAGTGTTTTTGAACCATACTAAAGTAAAGTACTTTAATTTGCTGTGGTAATTCTATCGTTGTTGAGGGTAATATAAACAAATTGACTTTACCCAAATACTGTAATTTTCTACAACTGCAGGGTATATTACTACAATATACACTAGAGTTTACTGTAGTAAAAACTAAAGTAGCCTATACAGTATTTATTACAGTTTATCAGTTCATCATAGTTAATACACTGTATACTGAAGCATTCATTAACAAAGTGTTGTAAATAGTATAATGTATATAGTATACTACACTTTACTATAGTATGGTCCAAAACACTATAGTATTTACTATTATTATGCAAGTGAGTTAAACTTTATTTATTGACTGATTGATTGCATTATTATTATTATTATATGTCCTTATTAGATACTATATTAACTTGATTTATTATTTTTTCTATGGAGCTGTAGCTGCTGGGGAAAATGAGAACATAGTAGTTCACTGCTACATTATCATTATACTTCCACTAAACAGTCTGTTTACCCATGATAGTATACAAAAACAACAACAAAAAAACTAAATATGTCTTAGATATAAAGATTTCTAAATTGGGTTTCGGGGGGTATGATCATTCATACTGTGTATTGTATCAACGTTAACTGCAACCTTTCAACATAGTGAAATGCTGAAACCATTTTATACTGTATTTAATGGAAAATATATTAACCTGATAATATTAAACTGACAAAGAATGATAACAAAAAGCTTACACAACAACTCTTGTTGATATGAATCTTTCATCAAAAGCCACATGAAGCAATTCTGGATTTAGAATCATGGTTACAACTATTTAATGGACACTTTTGACATTTCTGTAGTTCTCAGAACTGATATAATTTTGGCTGGGTAAACAGATACTGTTTAGTGGAAGTATAGTGGTAATGTAGCGGTGAACTACAGCAAATATAACTAGGCGTTCTCTTATTTCCCCAGCAGCTACACCTCCATAAAAATAATAATAAATCAAGTTAATGTATCTAGTAAGGCCATATTATAATAATAATGCAATCAATCAGTTAATAAATAAAGTTTAACTCAGTTGCATCTGGTCCATTGATGAAGCCATGTCTAATCGTTTTACAACAGGCGTCCAATCAAAACAGACTTCTGAAAAAACTGAATTGACCAATGACATTTGAGCTTACACTGAAATAAGTAAATCCCGCCCCACGACTGACATCAAAAGTGTTCGCGCGAGCGAAATAGAAGAGTGCGAGTGTGGGGAATGATGACGCGCGTGCTGCGAGTCTTGTCCGAGCACGCGAGGGCTATGAGGGGTGACTTCAACAAAATGTGATGATTGCTAAGCAAACTGAGAGGAGAACTAATGTGTATATAATCAAATTAAATCGGCTGAATTGCCTGTGCGAGCAAGCTTTAACTAATCTACAGCGCAACATCGATGCACAAAAAAAAAAAAAAAATTACTAATTCAATAATTTTTTAATCAAATATTAATTTACCGAATTGAATTAGAACAGAATATAGCCTTTTAATATATGTCTTTTTTAAACGAAATAATTCAAAGCGAAAAGAAATAGGCTACTCTCTGATTATGTAGGCCTATCCGAATGAAATGTGCATCTCTGCGGAAATGATGAGAGTCAGCAATGTCAATTTTTGTTTTATTAGTAAACAATTAAAATGTCTCCTTGCTGTTTTTTGCCAGTTTCATAATCATTACTTTTGCCAGTTCTCAATGCAAGGTTTATGCCTGCCCTTGCTATATAGATATTGCGTAAACGCTCATTAATATGGTTTATTCTCTCCAGTATTTAAGAAATTAAATGAATTTAAATGTGATTAGTCACCAATGGCTTAAATGAACTAGTACTAGTCGACTAGAAATAACTTATTTTACATATTTTCGATCCAGTATGTCACAAAGGGTTTGAGCTTGCGCTCCGTTTAAATCTATATTTTAAAATTATATTACTAACCTGGGCTGGGTTTCCCAATAACGATGTATCTTAGCTCTTAAGAGCGCTTTCTAAGTGCGAGGTTACGAACGCTCGCTGCAATTCCACGTGCGTTTCCCAAAAATGCCCTTAACATGAACGCGCGAGAACGCGCTCTACGTGCTACTTAAGAGTCGCTGTCCGTTTCTCAAGTGCTGAATATTACCTTATAAAATCGTATCCTTTAACGTTTAACCTAATAATCGTCACCTGATGTGGTTTAAAATAAATAAATAAAGGTACCTTTCAAAAAGATTAAATTAATGTTCTTCTGGAGGAGGTAGAGCTAAACAAAGATGTAATTGTCAGACGATTTCTTTAAGCTATATATATATATATATATATATATATATATATATATATATATATATATATATATATATGAAGACTTCAGATGCAAAAGCCTATAAGTGCCGTCTGAAATGTTCTTCTAAAATTAGCATTTTTATCAAGCTTGTATGTTTAGGTTCAGTAATTTCACTTTAATGGCAATTAATAGGTCATTTTCTTTTCCATTAATGTGAAATAACTGAACATAAACATAGGCCTACAAGCTTGATAAAACTGTTCATTTTATAAGAAAATTTCAGATGGCACTTAGAGGCTTTTGCATCTGAAGTCTTCATATATATACACACACAGTCAAACCACAATTTATTCAGACACCTTGAACATTTCATTCATTATTACAAATTATTCACTATAGTTTTTTTTTTTTTTTTTTTTTTTTTTTTTTAATGGTAGTAAAATATGACAAGATCTCAAATAACACTTTAGCAAAACATGGTCAGGTCAAAGTGTCTGAATAATTTTGGTTCCAAATTTGTATCAATTTTACTGGTAGTCCACTGTATGAAGAATTTTTGGGCATAATATGTCACAGTTTACTTTATTTTGTCATTCTCACTTACATAAATTAACCATAGTGTCTATATTTAACTTAAATTAATTATAGTTTATATATATATATATATATATATATATATATATATATATATATATATATATATATGTGTGTGTGTATGTGTGTGTATGTGTGTGTATGTGTGTGTGTTTGTGTGTGAAATCAATCAAACTGTGATTCAGTGTTTTTGAAGTTAATATCTAAACTTGTTTATGTTTTAAAATTTAGTTTATAGTTGAAAAAAGTCAGTCACTTCAGAAACACTTGGAAGAACTCCTATAGTATTTCATAGAGCTTTAGGCCTTGGGTGGTAGGCCTAATATAAAGCCTATATAAAGGGTATATAGGGTGACAGTAGTACAAATTATGTACTTCATCTAGCCAATTTCTACAGGTGTACAGACAAATTTTTTATTGCAGACATGTTGTGTATTTTTATTTTTTTTATTTTCTTCCGTTTTCTTTTCATATTAAACAACAAAGAGGATTTAAGAGGAATACAGTCAAAACCTTAGCTATGTTATACACATTGCACTTGAATAAAGGTGTAATCTGCCGGTTGTCCTGTAGGTGACCTCATAACTCTGTCTTCTTACGATGCACTTAGGGCTTAACGATTACTCCTGAGCACTCGTAGATCTACGATCATTTTCAAGTGCAACTTAAGTTACGATGCTTTTGGGAAACAGACCTTAATATTAAGATCACTCGTACGATCGTTTTTACGATCAACTTAGGCTTACGATGCTTTTGGGAAACGCAGCCCAGGGCAGCGTTTCCCAAAAGCATCGTAAGCCTAAGTTGATCGTAGCTCCATTGGTTTCAATGGAGCTACGATCAACTTAAGCTTACGATGCTTTTGGGAAACGCTGCCCAGGTTAGTAATATAATTTTAAAATATAGATTTAAACGGAGCGCAAGCTCAAACCCTTTGTGACATACTGGATCAAATATGTAAAATAAGTTATTTCTAGTCGACTAGTACTAGTTCATTTAAGCCATTAGTGACTAATCACATTTAAATTCATTTAATTTCTTAAATACTGGAGAGAATAAACCATATTAATGAGCATTTACGCAATATCTATATAGCAAGGGCACGCATAAACCTTGCATTGAGAACTGGCAAAAGTAATGATTATGAAACTGGCAAAAAACAGCAAGGAGACATTTTAATTGTTTACTAATAAAACAAAAATTGACATTGCTGACTCTCATCATCTCCGCAGAGATGCACATTTCATTCGGATAGGCCTACATAATCAGAGAGTAGCCTATTTCTTTTCGCTTTGAATTATTTCGTTTATAAAAAAAGACATATATTAAAAGGCTATATTCTGTTCTAATTCAATTCGGTAAATTAATATTTGATTAAAAAATTATTGAATTAGTAATTTTTTTTTTTTTGTGCATCGATGTTGCGCTGTAGATTAGTTAAAGCTTGCTCGCACATGCAATTCAGCCGATTTAATTTGATTTTCCGACATATGAAATGCATACCTATCTGCAGTGCGGCCTTTCTGCAGTTATTTACATAAATATAGCATATATATTAAGGTTAAGATCCAGAACAAAAATGAAACTGGCACGAATCTTTTGCTATGTGTTTGATAACGCACATGCAAGTACCCAGAATCTACAACAACCCAGCAAACACAAACGTTCCCCTAACGTTCCCATATGGTTCCCGTTTGGTTATTTTTTTGGGGAACCAAATAAGAACGTTCTAGGAACGTTCTCTATTGGTTCTTTTTTTGCTACCTAATGAGAACGTTTCCAGAACGTTCCCTGCAGGTTATATTTGGGATTTATTTTTATAACCTAAAGAGAACGTTCTGGGAACGTTCCCTGCAGGTTATTTTTGGTTCTTTTTTGACAACCTAAAGAGAACCTTCCCAGAACGTTCCCTGCAGGTTATTTTTTGGTTCTTTTTTTTGTAACCTAAAGAGAACGTTCCCAGAACGTTCCCTGCAGGTTATTTTTTGGTTCTTTTTTGTAACCTAAAGAGAAGGTTCCCAGAACGTTCCCTGCAGGTAATTTTTTTGTTCCTTTTTGCAACCTAAAGAGAACCTTCCCAGAACGTTCCCTGCAGGTTATTTTTATTTTTAGATTTCATTATAACCAAACTATTGCAGAAGTGTCTGATCACGCGCTTCTCCAGCACGCGCTTCTGTCTTCCACAGAGAGCCGCGCACTCGCGTAATTTAAAAATTAACGGTCATTTCATTTTACTGACTGGCTAACATTTGTTTATCGATCTCCTTATTCAATAATTATTTATAATTAATATATGTACGAGTGTAAATAGTGTGATTTCAGAGACATTTGACATGTAATTGAAGACAACATGATGTTAACCGAGAAGTTTTTGTTAACCGACCAAAAGAGAGCACCCGCTAATTCAGTGGTAAGAAATTAATGTAATGTTATCCCAGTTAAAGTCACATAATTGTTATAATTTTTTTTAGTGTCTGTGAATAAAATTAATATTTAAAAACCCAATATTGTGTTGAAGTCATTGTTTGTCGCTTAAGAAACGTAAAATCTGCTATTGGTACAGTGTCACTGATACAATTCACGAAATCTTACATATTAATGCATAAATTCGATCTTATTTAATCCTCCATAAGGTTTATGTGCTCGGATTATTTATAACATATTTCTATTGATTAAATAAAAGTTCAAAACAAAACATGGTCTGTAGTATTGACGTCCATTCATGCGATCTTCCGTGCCGCTGACATCATATGGGACGCGGAGTGACAACGAGCCTACAACAGTAAATTATATCGGAGTAAAAAGAGGTTAGGGGAACGTTCCGGGAACGTTCTAAGAACGTTCTGGGAAGGTTAGGGGAACGTTCTCCAAACCAACAGGGAACGTTCTATTTACGTAAAGAAAACTTTCCTGGCTAACCAACAGAGAACGTTAGGATGTATGTTCTGGGAACGTTCCCAGAACGTTCTGGGAACTAGAAACTAACGTTCCCAGAACGTTCTGGGAACCAAAAATTGTTAGCTGGGAATCTATTATGCCACATTAAAGAGCGCCAAAACGGTATTTATTGCTTGAATTTCTTAATGAAATGGACAGAATTTTAAATCTGAGTCTTTGTTCCATATCAAAAGCAACACAAAGCTTTAAGCCTTTTGCAATTTATTGAGTGGGAGGTGTCAATTGAAAAAGGCATATAGCCTGGGATTCGATATTGGTCTTATGAATGTGACCAAAACAGCAAGGAGACATTTTAATTGTTTATTAATAAAGTAATGTTTTCTGAATCGGTGTCGGCTGCAAAGATGAAGTTGACATTGGCTCTCCTCGTCTCCTCATGGACGCGCTTAGAGAGAGAATGAGCATTCCATTCGGTTTATTCTACATAAACAGAGTAGCCTATTTCTTTTCGTTTTGAATTATTTCGTTTTCGTTAAAGTAGATATTGCATGCTTTCTATAGAGAAATTCCCCATGTATGTGAGGCAAGCAGCCTATACGCTGAGTTTCGGTTCATTTATTGTAAGCATTCCAGTTCACGCGCCAGTGATTGCGCTGGCACATGTCATGATTATATTTTCTACTATATTTGCTTCTTACTTATTACATCCAAGCAATTGGTTGATGAAACATTGATTGAAATTAAGATACAATTTTTACAAAACGAAATTCACTTTAAAGAAAGGCTTTCTACAAAACAAAACTTAAGTGAATTTCGTTTTGTAAAAATTGTATCTTAACTTTAATCAATGTTTCATCAACCAATTGCCTGGATTTAATAAATAAGAAGCAAAATATAGCAGAAAATATAATCCTGACATAGATGCGCGGGCGCGATCACTCGCAGGTGAACTGGAGCGTGCCTTATAGGCTAAATGAACCGAAACTCAGCGTATAGGCTACTTGCCTCACATACATGAGAAATATACAGAAAGCGTGAAATGTCTACTTTTAAACGAAATAATTCAATAGGCTACTCTCTGATTATGTAGGCCTAATCGAATGAAATGTGCATCTCTGCGGAGATGATGAGAGTCAGCAATGTCAACATCTTTGCAGCCGACACTGATTCAGAAAACAATAGTTTATTAATAAACAATTAAATTGTCTCCTTGCTGTTTTTTTTTTTTTTTTTTTGCCACTTTTATAATCATTACTTTTGCCGGTTCTTAATGCAAGGTTATATCTATATAGTAGGCTACCCAAGACTCCACAGAGTCATATAGATATTGCGTAAACGCTCATTAATATGGTTTATTCTCTCTAGTATTTAAGAAATTATATGAATTTAAATGTGATTAGTCACTAATGGCTTAAATGAACTACTACTAGTCGACTAGAAATAATTTATTTCACATAGTTTTGATACAGTATGTCACAAAGGTTTGAGCTTTCGCTCCGCACCATATTCTGACACAAACACAGAGGGAGCATCTACATCATTATCAGTTTAAAATTATATTTGTGTATGACTAAACTGTACTATTTCTTTAGAACAAAACTTTGCAGCAGGTCTATCGACTCAAGTCATATACCAATCTTCTTCAGTGTCCCACCCCAACACACACCAGAGAAAAAACTTTGCAGGTCATATGAGAGAGAGAATACTTGCATTCAGTGAGCTTATAATGCTGCATTTTATTGTCAGTAAACGTAAGGGCGTTGTAAAATAAATAAAATAATAATAAAATAAAAAATGCATAAGTGGAAAAATTAAATCTATTTTTTCATTAAACAACAGTTTAAATATATTACATTATACAAAATGACCAAATAAAAGAGCAGAATAAGCTGATCTAGCATGTTAAATGGTGGCATCTTAGCAGATGAATGGTACACCCCCTTAAGCTCACAAAAATGGTTTGACCCAAGTTCTCAGCAGCCAATGACAATGACCCGTTCAAGCAGATTTTTAACGCGTATTTAACGTGTATTTAACGCGTACTTCACGCGTGAAGTACACGTCAAATACACGTATTTAACGTGTTGATTTTTCACGCGTATTTCACGTGTTAAATACGTGTATTTAACTTGTATTTTATGGCGTTCGGACGAGCTCATTAATATGACGTTGCAACTTGCACTCGTCTCACTGAACGTCTCACTGACGTCTTAATTTTTTGCTATTAAATCCATTCATTTTAAGACGCAGACGAGGCGTAGACGTCACGCAGACGTCACGTAAATCACGTGTGGCAGTGAAGTGTCGAGTCAGACGTTCACGCGTGATTCACGTGTAGCAGTGAAGTTATTTATTTATTTTTTCGCTAACACGTATCAGAACACGGTCCTCACACGGCTCAGTGCAGTGTGTGAGCCAATGCAGTATTTACCTGCACTTCATTCACTGCTCTCAATGGACGTGACATCTCAGTCTGAATTGTAACGTGACGTCTGCGTCTGACTTTTTTTAAAAAATTTTTGTCAGTTTTTAGTGCAACTTTTCCCCGGCAAACTCAATATACATTAATTACGTGCATATTAAATATACATATATTAATATATAACAATTTAGACTTTTTTTTTTTTTTTTACTTTTTTAAATTGTAAAAGTATAAAGATAACATAAAAAGTATAAAGCCTAAAAGCGAAGTTTGTGTTGCTCTTAGGTATACTCATGTCGTTTAGTTTAATGAAATCCGTTTTGAAATTTTTTACATTTGGGGGTTATTGTTTTTTTTATCTTTTTACATTTTTAATATAGCCTACATGCTTGATGGCCAACCCATCGATCGCAATCAGCTGCTAGATCTGAGACTGTTGCTGTAAATAATAATAAAATACATGGAAAAATGCATTATGCCTGATTAATGTTCAGTTTTTCAAGCACCTCTCTTCTTATATTTTACATTTAAAATATAAATTAGGATTCTAATATTATTTTATCATGTTTTCCTTTCTTTTTTAAAAAGAAAATGTTAGCTTTTATTCAGCAATAATGTTAAATTGATAAGATTTCTATATTTTGAATAATAATCTGCCAGTATTCATCAATCAATCCTGTAAAAATATCACAGAAAAATATTAAGCAGCACGATTTTTTCCGACGTTGACATTGAAGGATCATGCGTCAAAGACGACTGGAGTAATGATGCTGAGAACTCAGCTTTGCATCTCAGAAATAAATATAAAGTATATTAAAATAGAAAACCATTATTTTAAATTGTAACAATATTATAATAACACTATAAACCAGACCCCGCCTCTTCAATATATAAATAAATAAAACCTTATATAAATGATTCACCAATTTTATTTGTTTGTTTATTTATTTATTTGTCGTGTCCTCGATCCTTATCATTGCGTGAAATGAAAATAGAGCTAAACAACGACGCTGGCACTCGCTCACCAATAGATGGCGTCGTTGGCCCATGTTTAATTCATTTTATCCGACAACAGAAATAAATGATTGGGTGCTCATACAAGTATGTAAATAAATAAATAGTTTCAGTAGCCACAAGAAGAAAAGAAAACAGATAAGTTAACAAAGAAGTCATGAATAGAAGTAAAAACTACTGGAAAGAATTCTAGCAGCTGCATTATGGACTAACTTTAACTTGTTTATTGAAGATGCAGGACAACCAGATATCGTTGAGAAAAGATAAGTTTTTTAAGCTTTATGATCAGTGGATTGTGTACCAAACAAGAAAAGATTAATTGAATAGGCTATATAAAGGTGTCCGATAGAGACAAAAATGATATCTCGATATTTTCTGGGATTTTTAGCCATAACCATAATCAGACTATATTTTAGCTGAGTCTGTCTTTCTCTCTCTCTTTCCCAAACACAGCTGATGTGCAGCCATTACAATATTTCAGTTTTGTTTTTAATGGCAAGGTGGTCAATTTCTTTTCGTTTCTTTAGTTAATTTAGAAATATTTTGGGAACATTCTATGTTTGTTAAAATCAAGTTTTTTTTTTTTAAGGAACAATGAGCGGCCAGCCGCAGGAAGCGCAATGAGCATATGTTTGATCAATTTAGCCTTCTTCACAAATCAACACGACTTGCATAAAATAATATTTATGGATGAGAAAAAAGAAAAAAGAAAAAAAAAACATGTCATGCATTTTACCATACTAATTAAAAAAAAAATTACCCTAGATAAATGTGCACTACTGATTAAAATAAATAAATAAATAAATAAAAACAAAAAATAATAATAAAATGTGCTCGCTTTTGTCTTTTGAGGTGTAAATGTTTTATAGTATTCTAACAGATCGCCTGTCAATCACTTTGGCGAAACTATAAATCTAAATATTACAACTCCAAAATAAAAGATTGCAAATATTGTTTATTTTAGTAAAATTAGCCCATAATATAGCAGTGTTTAAACATTCGTTCTTTTGGTGTTGGTCTAGAGACTCCTAGTGGTGAATACATGCTAGAACAACTTTTTTATGATTTCTTCAAAACATCCGTGGATATACTTCGGTAAAGTTGGTTTTATATTCGCACATTCAGACTTCTGATAAATTCAGGCTTTCCAATAAATGTGCAATAAATTAATGTTTGCAAATTTTAAGCAGCGACATGATATTGACAACCAACGATTGTCAACTTACAACATTTTTCACAGTCGATCAAAATAGGCAAGCATTGTTTTAATGGCATATTTACTTGTGAATGTCCACTGAATGTCCAATATAGTGTGATTAACAAGGCTATTGAATACGGATGTGCGAATGTGCGAATATAAAACCAACTTTACCGAAGTCGTGGATATGTGGAAGAAGCAATTGCATACAGAATTTTTTATATCATTTGTATAAATGTTTACTTTTTGGAATAAAAAGCTATACATAAGAAAGGTAAAAAGCACTTAATTGCTAATTAAACATAATTGATGATAAGTGTAAACAATAATAGAGAATGAATAGGTATAATAAAGCTCTAATTAGTGTATGGAATGTGCTGGAAACCCTTGCAGCAAAGCAGACGTCACGTAGACGTCACGTCCAGGCAGTCGAACTGTAATGTGGCAGACGCAGACGTCACGCTCGGCAGACGCAGACGTCACGTTCGGCAGACGCAGACGTGACGTTCAGTGAGACGAGTGCATGTTGCAACGTCATATTAATGAGCTCGTCCGAACGCCATAGTATTTTAAGTGTGAAATACACGTCAAATACACGTATTTAACGTGTTGTTGACGTGTTAAAATTCACGTGTATTTGGCCCTCATGGCCTTCCATAGACGTGCAGACGTTCAGACGGGCAGACGTTCAGACGTGCAGACGTTCAGACGTGCAGACGGGCAGACGTGTATGAGGGGTGACTTCAACAAAATGTAATGTATGGCGTTCGGACGAGCTCATTAATATGACGTTGCAACATGCACTCGTCTCACTGAACGTCACGTCTGCGTCTGCCGAACGTGACGTCTGCGTCTGCCGAACGTGACGTCTGCGTCTGCCGAACGTGACGTCTGCGTCTGCCACATTACAGTTCGACTGCCTGGACGTGACGTCTACGTGACGTCTGCTTTGCTGCAAGGGTTTCCAGCACATTCCATACACTAATTAGAGCTTTATTATACCTATTCATTCTCTATTATTGTTTACACTTATCCTCAATTATGTTTAATTAGCAATTAAGTGCTTTTTACCTTTCTTATGTATAGCTTTTTATTCCAAAAAGTAAACATTTATACAAATGATATAAAAAATTCTGTATGCAATTGCTTCTTCCACATATCCACGACTTCGGTAAAGTTGGTTTTATATTCGCACATTCGCACATCCGTATTCAATAGCCTTGTTAATCACACTATATTGGACATTCAGTGGACATTCACAAGTAAATATGCCATTAAAACAATGCTTGCCTATTTTGATCGACTGTGAAAAATGTTGTAAGTTGACAATCGTTGGTTGTCAATATCATGTCGCTGCTTAAAATTTGCAAACATTAATTTATTGCACATTTATTGGAAAGTCTGAATTTATCAGAAGTCTGAATGTGCGAATATAAAACCAACTTTACCGAAGTATATCCACGGATGTTTTGAAGAAATCATAAAAAAGTTGTTCTAGCATGTATTCACCACTAGGAGTCTCTAGACCAACACCAAAAGAACGAATGTTTAAACACTGCTATATTATGGGCTAATTTTACTAAAATAAACAATATTTGCAATCTTTTATTTTGGAGTTGTAATATTTAGATTTATAGTTTCGCCAAAGTGATTGACAGGCGATCTGTTAGAATACTATAAAACATTTACACCTCAAAAGACAAAAGCGAGCACATTTTATTATTATTTTTTGTTTTTATTTATTTATTTATTTATTTTAATCAGTAGTGCACATTTATCTAGGGTAATTTTTTTTTTAATTAGTATGGTAAAATGCATGACATGTTTTTTATTTTTATTTTTTATTTTTTCTCATCCATAAATATGATTTTATGCAAGTCGTGTTGATTTGTGAAGAAGGCTAAATTGATCAAACATATGCTCATTGCGCTTCCTGCGGCTGGCCGCTCGGTTGTTCCTTAAAAAAAAAACTTGATTTTAACAAACATAGAATGTTCCCAAAATATTTCTAAATTAACTAAAGAAACGAAAAGAAATTGACCACCTTGCCATTAAAAACAAAACTGAAATATTGTAATGGCTGCACATCAGCTGTGTTTGGGAAAGAGAGAGAGAAAGACAGACTCAGCTAAAATATACTCTGATTATGGTTATGGCTAAAAATCCCAGAAAATATCGAGATATCATTTTTGTCTCTATCGCACACCTTTATATAGCCTATTCAATTAATCTTTTCTTGTTTGGTACACAATCCACTGATCATAAAGCTTAAAAAAACTTATCTTTTCTCAACGATATCTGGTTGTCCTGCATCTTCAATAAACAAGTTAAAGTTAGTCCATAATGCAGCTGCTAGAATTCTTTCCAGTAGTTTTTACTTCTATTCATGACTTCTTTGTTAACTTATCTGTTTTCTTTTCTTCTTGTGGCTACTGAAACTATTTATTTATTTACATACTTGTATGAGCACCCAATCATTTATTTCTGTTGTCGGATAAAATGAATTAAACATGGGCCAACGACGCCATCTATTGGTGAGCGAGTGCCAGCGTCGTTGTTTAGCTCTATTTTCATTTCACGCAACGATAAGGATCGAGGACACGACAAATAAATAAATAAACAAACAAATAAAATTGGTGAATCATTTATATAAGGTCTTATTTATTTATATATTGAAGAGGCGGGGTCTGGTTTATAGTGTTATTATAATATTGTTACAATTTAAAATAATGGTTTTCTATTTTAATATACTTTATATTTATTTCTGAGATGCAAAGCTGAGTTCTCAGCATCATACTCCAGTCGTCTTTGACGCATGATCCTTCAATGTCAACGTCGGAAAAAATCGTGCTGCTTAATATTTTTCTGTGGTATTTTTACAGGATTGATTGATGAATACTGGCAGATTATTATTCAAAATATAGAAATCTTATCAATTTAACATTATTGCTGAATAAAAGCTAACATTTTCTTTTTAAAAAAGAAAGGAAAACATGATAAAATAATATTAGAATCCTAATTTATATTTTAAATGTAAAATATAAGAAGAGAGGTGCTTGAAAAACTGAACATTAATCAGGCATAATGCATTTTTCCATGTATTTTATTATTATTTACAGCAACAGTCTCAGATCTAGCAGCTGATTGCGATCGATGGGCTGGCCATCAAGCATGTAGGCTATATTAAAAATGTAAAAAGATAAAAAAAACAATAACCCCCAAATGTAAAAAATTTCAAAACGGATTTCATTAAACTAAACGACATGAGTATACCTAAGAGCAACACAAACTTCGCTTTTAGGCTTTATACTTTTTATGTTATCTTTATACTTTTACAATTTAAAAAAGTAAAAAAAAAAAAAAAAGTCTAAATTGTTATATATTATTATATGTATATTTAATATGCACGTAATTAATGTATATTGAGTTTGCCGGGGAAAAGTTGCACTAAAAACTGACAATTTTTTTTTTAAAAAAGTCAGACGCAGACGTCACGTTACAATTCAGACTGAGATGTCACGTCCATTGAGAGCAGTGAATGAAGTGCAGGTAAATACTGCATTGGCATCACACTGCACTGAGCCGTGTGAGGACCGTGTTCTGATACGTGTTAGCGAAAAAATAAATAAATAACTTCACTGCTACACGTGAATCACGCGTGAACGTCTGACTCGACACTTCACTGCCACACGTGATTTACGTGACGTCTGCGTGACGTCTACGCCTCGTCTGCGTCTTAAAATGAATGGATTTAATAGCAAAAAATTAAGACGTCAGTGAGACGTTCAGTGAGACGAGTGCAAGTTGCAACGTCATATTTTTGACCTTGTCCGAACGCCATAGTAATGATTGCTAAGCAAACTGAGAGGAGAACTAACGTGTATACGCACGCCAGCCGTCTGGCCAAAATCCCATAGTATTCAGGCGTCAGACGTCAGATATGAGACGTTAGACGTCACGGTCACGTGTTAGAGCTGCGCTCAAAGTGCGCGGTGGCGATGGCGGGTATGGCGCTCCCTTTGTGTCATTTCTATGAGGGGTGACTTCAACAAAATGTGATGATTGCTAAGCAAACTGAGAGGAGAACTAACGTGTATACGCACGCCAGCCGTCTGGCCAAAATCCCATAGTATTCAGGCGTCAGACGTCAGATATGAGACGTTAGACGTCACGGTCACGTGTTAGAGCTGCGCTCAAAGTGCACGGCGGCGATGGCGGCGACGTAGTTGAGAAAGTATATTTTTTACTTTGCGTCTGGATAACGTACGTGTGGATAAACGTCTGGATAACGTACGTGTGGATAAACGCCTGGATAACGTACGTGTGGATATATGGCAAGCCAAAGTACTCACAAACGCCTGGTCGGACGTCTGATTGCACACTGACGCGTCAAAAGCGCGCGTTTTGGCAGCAAAACGCGCGTCCTCGACGTGTGATTTGCGTTAAGAAGGCGCGTTCTTAACGCGCGCTTTGGTATCATGGAAAACGCGCGTCAAGAACGCGCGTTTTTGTGTACTTAAACGCGCGTTCTCGACGTGTGATTTGCTATTAAAACGCGCGTTCTTGACGTGCGCTTTGGAGTGACAAAAAACGCGCGTTTTTGACGTGCGTTTATCATAACGAAAATGGGCGTCGAATACGTGCGTTTTGAGTCAGACAAAACGCTCGTTATGAACGTGTAAACAGGTAAACCAAACAGACAGTGCAAACGTGTGTTTGAAGTGTCCATCAGGCGAAGAGAACGCGCTCTTTCCTTAGTGTTCTCAAAAGTGCACGTCGAAAGCGTGTGCTCTCTCTTTAGGGCTTTGAGTCTGTTATAGGTTTAGGACAGCATTATCATTAAACTCAACCAAAACAACATGGAATTATCAAGGATAAATTTGGCAGATGATTATAATTGTTGAGTTATAATCCAGTATAATTAATATGAAATATGCATATGAACACGTAAAACTATTATTTAAAATAGCCGTGGGGGATGACAGGATAAATATACCTTCGATCAAGGCCAAAAGTTTGTAAGGAGCCAATAAAATACTACACCACATGTATGATCATCTTGGCTATATATTACGGTGGCGTATTGCCTCATACATAATATGTTTTCCACTCAATTATGTCGTTAAGACATCTTTTTCTCATAATAACGAGATGTTATGTCGTTAAAACGACATATTTTGTACGTGTACGAAAAATACCTTTATACCTTTATCTGATCTATAGAGCTCATATCAGTTCAATTTACATTTATTTTGTTTAGCGCTTTTCACAATACGCAGTCCTATAGTTTTAAGCAGCTTTAGGAAATGCTTTAACATTACAATTTGGAGTACATAATCTGTTATCAAAGGTGACTGTACAAGTTATGGCCTAATTTCAGACATATATAGCGTACATACATAGGCTATATGTAGTTGGCTAACATTAATTTAAACAATGTAGCCTATTAAGGTAGAAACAATGAGCGATGTCCAGAAAAATGTGTAGACATAGCTTATATTAAACGCTGTAGCCTACTAAGAAAGCATAGGTACTACACAGAAAAATGTATTCGTGCAGAATTTGATATTTTAATAGCCTATCACTTAGTAGGCTACATTAAGAGACCTTAAGCTTTTTCTTTATAACGGTTTTCTATAAGAGAAAAACACTTAATTAAACGAACTGCGTTCATATTAGGCTCATCTGCTTTGCTGTACATAGTATGGTTTAGTATGGTGTTTACTGAGTTTGGTCTTCTATGTCACACATTACACAAGCATTAAGCTTTAAACATGTATTTTAGGCTATTTCCACAACAAATCCATAATGGTATTCATAATGAAAATAGTTATAAAAAGTATAAAATAATCATAAACAAATTATAGCATTCATTACAAACAATATTTATTTTAAAGCCTAAAATATTATTTAAATCGAAACTGTTGGGCTCTCATTCGGCACAAATCCAATTGTTTTTTTAGCACTTGGACGTTAAAATATATTTACGCCTATGTTGTTAAACAATGCTTTCATAGGGGCATTTAATCCCATAGGGGGGCACCACTACTTAGGTATTTTTAGTTCCCCTACAAATCTTTTCAATTTAATGGTATTCAGAAAAACAGAACAATAATGAAAAATATAATATATATTTTCCATATGCACTAGTATTTAGATGCTATAGCCTATTTATTATTTAAACTCTCTGATTGTACACAGATATTTAAAATGAGCAGTGGAACTTTTTCTGTATTTGGTTGACTGTATTTTGTTTTGACAATAAACAGGCTGTGAAGTCAAGTTATAGTAGGCTAGCTACTAAAACTGATAGTCTATGGCGCCGGCGCGTTCACTTGATTTTTTTTTATTTTTATAAAAGCGTAAACAACTTAAAATACTCAGACATTTATGGTCATAAGAGTAATACCATTACAATCTGTGTAGGTATAACTATTATTGTAACTATTATTTGTACTCACACAATAAAACATTGCTTGAAAAATAAAGACAAGCAATGCCTTTCCGTGAACTTCTCAAAAATGAATGGAAACTCAGCATATTAGATGGTCTACTTGTCGAAACTTTGTACTTGTACTTTTTTCTTTCATTTTCTTAATATGTTAATTATAGGTTTAATATATTTTGTGTATGCCTAGCTATATAGGAAGAAGCTATTTATTCCTTTTATAAGATTTTATCTCGTTTCTTCTCCGTTCACAGAAGCGCTGCATGCGATGCAATGAATCCTCCTGTTTTGTTGTTTCTTCTATATAGCCTAGGCTAAAACTGAACCCCTGGGATTTTTTCCTCATTCTAATTTCGCTTAATTCTAATTTAACATAATCTTGTCGGTTAATGAAAGGATCGCCTCAGGGGGGAGAAAGGAAATTATATTGAAATTTTCAACTAATATTTAGGCTATATTTTCTTAAATTTCAGGTTTATTTCGATTAGCATAAATGTTTTGAATAGTTTTTTTTTAGTTAACTATAGGCTAATATCCTTGCCTAGACAAAACACCCACAGAACTGCAGTACAGCCACAGTCATTTTTCCAGCTGTTTGAGCCACGAATATTTACAAATATTCACGAATTATTTAATGCCGTCTGAGACACAATCTCTGACCGGGAGTCTCAGACTCATCGAGGCCAATAAACCTTTTAAGAATAATGACACAAATGTTGGAAAAGTAATGTAGATATTTTTGGAGGTAGGCTATTGTCTCCACTTTCATTTATCAGTTTTATTTTGATAAATAGGTCAATGACAATATAGCATTATTGTTGTATCCGTAGTGTCAGGCCTGTTTACCGGTATTTTAGCTATATTATTTTTGAATAGGCCTATAATAAAATGCGACTGAAACACCAATGATAATTTTTTTCTCTTTTATTAGGCTAGAAACTGCATAGGCTATAATATTGTGTTCATTATTCTATGGGCATTGCCATCGATACAGGCATCGAAATGTATTTTACACTATATTTGAAATGTATTTTACTTTATCACACTTCCGCACTCGAAAAGCATAAGCAAATATAAAGGCACTGATCTAAGATAAATTCTCTATTATAGATCAGATAAAGGTAGACGTGTTCACGTCATATATGCCTACAAAATATGTCGTTTTAACGACATAACATCTCGTTATTATGAGAAAAAGATGTCTTAACGACATAATTGAGTGGAAAAAATATTATGTATGAGGCAATACGCCACCGTAATATATAGCCAGGATGATCATACATGTGGTGTAGTATTTTATTGGCTCCTTACAAACTTTTGGCCTTGATCGAAGGTATATTTATCCTGTCATCCCCCACGGCTATTTTAAATAATAGTTTTACGTGTTTATATGCATATTTCATATTAATTATACTGGATTATAACTCAACAATTATAATCATCTGCCAAATTTATCCTTGATAATTCCATGTTGTTTTGGTTGAGTTTAATGATAATGCTGTCCTAAACCTATAACAGACTCAAAGCCCTAAAGAGAGAGCACACGCTTTCGACGTGCACTTTTGAGAACACTAAGGAAAGAGCGCGTTCTCTTCGCCTGATGGACACTTCAAACACACGTTTGCAGTGTCTGTTTGGTTTACCTGTTTACACGTTCATAACGAGCGTTTTGTCTGACTCAAAACGCACGTATTCGACGCCCATTTTCGTTATGATAAACGCACGTCAAAAACGCGCGTTTTTTTGTCACTCCAAAGCGCACGTCAAGAACGCGCGTTTTAATAGCAAATCACACGTCGAGAACGCGCGTTTAAGTACACAAAAACGCGCGTTCTTGAAGCGCGTTTTCCATGATACCAAAGCGCGCGTTAAGAACGCGCCTTCTTAACGCAAATCACACGTCGAGGACGCGCGTTTTGCTGCCAAAACGCGCGCTTTTGACGCGTCAGTGTGCAATCAGACGTCCGACCAGGCGTTTGTGAGTACTTTGGCTTGCCATATGGATAAACGTCTGGATAACGTACGTGTGGATAAACGCCTGGATAACGTACGTGTGGACTAGCATCTGGATAATGTATGTGTGGATAACATTGATAATAATATTTTAGCTTTATTCTTATTTTGTCCAAAGGAAGCTTTAATTAAGGTGTAAATGTTCATAAATGTAGGAAGCATTATAAATCTGTCTCTCTGAATGAAGCTTGGTCATTCCTCCGGCCACCTCTGTTGCGCAAGCACCGCATTTGTTGACTTTTCTCCGTTTAAAGGACACACCGCTATTCCAGCTGAACTAAGGCTTTCACCTCTTAATATGGAAAATAATAATAATAATAATAATAATAGGCTAATAATAATAATAATAATAACAAGCCCAAAAATGCATATAAGTGGCCATGGTAACACTGCAAGTGCGCGCTTGGCTTGAAGCAGCTAAACAAATAAAACAGCAGAGACGAACTCAACGGTCAAACAGGTTTTTGTTTTTTAAGCGCATGTTTACGTAGAAAAATAATGTAAAAGTGCTGCAATGGCATAAAAAACATTAAGGTTAGCACAACGAAATAAACAAATATATTTCATGGTTATACACGCTCGTTTGAGATGTGTTGCATTAATTATTATTAGTAGGCCTAGACTTATTTATTTGTTCATGTGTTTGCATTCGATTTGTCTAATGCAATAAATTGAATTATTATATTTAAGCTTTAGTTATATTTTAGGTGATGTCGCTGGGTAAGTGAATTAAGAACAGTGCTCAGTCATAAAAAAATAAATAATGTTGTTTGTGCGTGAGGCGCCGACGCGATCACTTACATTTTCTTATAAAAGCGGGAAAAAAATAAAATACTCAGACATTTATGGTCACATTTATGTAACATTTCGAATCTGTGAAGGGTTAAATAGGCCTATTATTTCACAAGAAAAAAAAAATGCCTGTAAAATAAAGAAAGCAAAAAGAATTTCCTTTCTGTGGACTTCTCAAAAATGAACCGAAACTCAAATAACTTACTTGTCGCAGTTTGTTCCTTTCATTTTGTTAATATGTTTATTATTTAGGTGAAATAAACTTCGCGCAGAGGTTATTTATTCCTTTTATAGGATTTCTCCATTCAGAAGTGCTGCTGCCCGATGATGATGATGAATCCTCATGTTCTGTTGTTTATTCTGCTATTTGTTCATGTAGGCTAAAACTAATTAAACCCCTGGGATTTTATTAATGGGTCACAGACACGTATTCATTGTAATTTCGTTTAATTCTAATTTTACCTTGTCGGTTAATGAAAAGATAATGATCTCGTCGGTTGAAAGTCAGGGGAGGAAACGAAATGACAAAGGCAACATAGTTTTCGTTTAGTTTAAGTTTTTTTTTAACTAATATTTTTTTTCTTATATTCAGGTTTATTTCGATTAGCATAAATGTTTAATAGCTAGTTTTATTTTTCTTAGTTAACTATAATAACCCTGCCTGGGAAAAACATCCACAACTGCAGTACAGTCAATTTTCCAGCTGTTTAAGCCATGAATATTTACAAATTCACGAACTATTTATTGCCGTCTGGGACACAATCTCAGGCCGGGAGTCTCAGACTCATCGAAGCCAAATACAGTTATTGATGCTCGGGAAGCTAAGCAATTTCTTAACGATCAGCATTTCATCTGAAAGAGGTTCGCCTGAAAATGTTGTCCAATAGAGGGAGCCACAGGATAAGGAATATTTTAAGCTTATTTTCCTTATTTTTAAGCTTATCTGTTTCCATACTTATACTTTTGAACTATAACCATTAAATTTCTTTAACCATGTTCTGACAATATAGTTTTACTGTACATTGACATATGAGAAATGCTTATCCCAAGAATAATTATTTTTATATGCTGTCTTAACTAATAGCCTATGACAGTTTGTTCTGCATGTGCATTTCTTTTTTCCGGTATATAGCTTACAATATTATAATTTCTATTAAAATACATGATTAAAGTGTTTGATAATAGGCCATAGCTTGCACTCTGAATTAATCTTTTAATTTCGAATTTGGTCTTTTAATTTAACTTGCATCATGCATTTTTTTTTTTTTTTTTTTTTTTTTTGATTTGTTTTGTTTTATAAAGGATTTCTATGGGGGACAAAACTCTGTAACAATATGTTTTACTTGGATAATGCTGTCATTATCTTAGCAGTAGTGTTTATGACAGGAGAAATGTGTTGATTAGTTGTCTCTGGTTGTCACTGTAGGACATTAAGCCCAGGCATTTTCAAGTTAAGCAATAGCACATCTTTTAATGTCAGTTGATTGGCTAATAGTGTACGTTAGGTCATGTTTTCGTCAACATATTTAAACAAAATTAGGAATGGAGAAATATTCAGCGATTTTGAGGTGCGTTAAATGTGTTTTCTTTTTGCTCAAAACAAAGCAAAAACACTAATTTAAAGAACTTCAGACAATTTACAAAATAACAACTGGCAAAACTTACTTCAGACGTCACGGCGCAGACGTCACGTAGCTTCTCACGTAGCTTCTCACACGGTTTCTCAGGCGAGAAGAGGGGCGACGAAAGTGTCACGCTTCTTATCACACGTCATTGGTCACGGCTTCTGCTCACGGCAAGGTACGCGACGATCGACACGACTGATTGCTTAGTTAGCATCGTAAATAGAGAAACGACACCTCATACATTTCTTTCCTAACCAAGCTAAAAGACGTGTTAACGCGCGTGTGGAGAACGTCTGCACGTCTGCCCGTCTGCCCGTCTGAACGCAATACTTGGCTAATTTAAAAATAGCGCTCCTACTTTTATGCTTGTATGATGGATTAATAAATGACTAACTAACTAACTGTATTTTTATATGTAGGCTACATTTCTGAAATGCATTTTCTGTAAAGCTGCTTTGAAACAATATGTATTGTGAAAAGCGCTACAGCCTACAACTAAATTTGAATTTAACTGAATTGAACGGACTTGTCTTACTTGAGACACTGTTCGAACAGTAATTTAAGCTATTATTAAATTAGATTAAGTAATTTTCAGCAGAGAAAATCACATTAATAGATAGGCTACATAGGCCTAGCTTTTAACATCCTCAAAGGATATTAAGAAAATACTATTTAGGTTTGGATACATTGAAAAAAAACTAATCTCAACAGCAAAAAGCTTTGAATGTATTTTGAAATATCAATTATGCACGAGCTTGCATGGGAATAGGAAATAGGCTATATAGGCTCCAATAATAATTTAAAAAAAGCTAGTAGAGTGGATGCATTACTTAATTATATTCTGAATTTATATGTTATAAAAATCGTTCTATGAACTTCTAGTAACCTCATTTAAACCGAGTTGTAAATGCTGAAATGAAAGGAGGCTAAATAAATATTATACTAAATATCAATATAAAATTGCCAGTAGATGGCGCCAAGGCCCTGTTCTATTGAGAATACTGGTTGATGTTCAACCTATTCTTTCAAAAACACAAATATATATTTAACACCCACACAACTACTTCTTTCAGACAATTGCAATTGTTCTGCTGTGGCGCTGTTTGGAACTGTATTTTCATTGACTATTGTGTGAAATGCCAGTCATTAATATATTGTTTATTTACAGGCATTCTGGTTTTCTAAAAACTGTTCATTACAGAAACATTCAAACACATATGTATAAATTTGTGTTTTACTTGGTATTTTTCCTCAACTTGTCTCAGTTGGCAATTAATTTTCATTATATTTAAATATATATATATATATATATATATATATATATATATATATATATATATATATATATATATATATATATATACACACATATTTCTGTTACTCAGAAGTGAAACATTATGTGAATTTAAAGTGGCTGCGATACAAATAGAAAATGGGTATAGCCTAAATGTATGTGCTGATGTTGGTTCCTATGACATGCTATTTTAACGTTTTAATTTTTCATTTCACTAATAAAGGAGAATGTAAAGCATTGAATCAACCAGGGGTGCGTTTCCCGAAGCGAACTATGGTCGCAAGTTCCGTCGTTACCATTAGAGTTCAATGGGACTTACGACCATAGTTCACCAACGATGCTTTCGGGAAACGCACCCCAGGTCTCTGAAATAGCTCAGAGGTGCATCTCATGAAGCTTCATTTGACAAGCATATATTGACAGAGCACAACTCAGTGTCACACATTTAGATAATAGAAGAACAACACAGAAACCAACAGTGTCAACAGCCGTGAAGAAGAGGAGTAATAATGTGTGGTGGAAGGGTACGGAGGCAAAAGAGTGGAAGAGTTAAGATTATAGCCGGGGAATCGATATTGGTCTTATGAATGCAGTGTCGACTGCAAAGATGAAGCTGACATTGACTCTCATCATTTCCTCATAGTGGATGCGCTTAGAGAGAGAATGCACATTTCATTCGGTTTATTCTACATAAACAGAGTAGCCTATTTCTTTTCGTTTTGAATTATTTCGTTTTCGTTAAAGTAGATATTTCATGCTTTCTATAGAGATATTTCTCATGTCTCTGAGGCAAGCAGCCGCTGAGTTTCGGTTTATTCATGTAAGACGCGTTCCAGTTCACGCGCCAGTGATCGCGCCCGCGCCTCCATGTCATGATTATATTGTCTACTATAGTTGCTTCTTATTTATTACATCCAGGCAATTGGTTGATGAAACCAATTGCCTAGAGAGAGCTATATACTATTTTTGGCAGCTGTTACAGAAACATTTTTACAAAAAAAATCTGATTTAACTTTGAGATTTCAAGTATTAGATATAGCTTAGATATTTGCAGCACTACAATGACACTAATAATTCTTAATTTTTGATAGAAATGCAAAATCAATCGCGTTTGGTCCCATTTATTTATACACGTTTACCTCAGATTTCATTAGATAGAATATAAACTGTGCTGTACACAGGGTTTCATAATTACCAGGGTCAGACAATGTAGTTTACTAGGGGGGAACGGGGGCATGCTCCCCCGAGAAAATTTAGATTTCCCTGGTGTACTTATGTGCATTTTTAGGACGTTTTACGGCCAACAAATTGGATAACAATAGCTTTAAAACCATGTCAACAAATACATGCATGCACAGTTTTGAGGCAGCTTTAATCGCATGTTTGGTAATTTCATGACTTAACAGAACACCGACGGCTATTGCTCGTAGTTTCTTTTGCGCTTTGTTTAACCCTTTAACACGTACGATCACACCGGTGTGATCAGTCTTGGCTGGCCCCAGGAGCGTACGATCACACCGGTGTGATTAGAACGTTCAGTGCATTACGTGATCAACTGCCAAATTCAAATGTGCGTGCGCGCTTTAACTGGCGCTAAATCAGAGACGGACGCGCTCAGCGCTTTTCATATATCACATATATGGTTTTCAACCAAATAATGTTCATTTCAGGTTTCAGACATTTAAATGCACATGAGTATTAACAAAACAATATATTTAGAGTTTGTAAAATACACAATGATGTCTATAGAAGCGGAAATAACAACCCTTTCCATTATAACTTGACAGCACGTTTAATTCATATCAGATACACATTCTGAAAGTAACTTAAAAGCTTACTCTATTCTTCCCCAGTTCACCGGCACACTTACTTTCATGTATTTCGGGAGAAGTGGATAAATTCACGGGTTGTAAATCCAACAGATCCGATTCTCTGTGCGGTGCAAACTAACATGGTGGCGCCCATCGCTCATATGGCTCAACTAACGCGATCGTTATAAAGGTGTTTAAACAGCAAAACACATCCACTTGCACATATTTGGCAATCGGAATATTAGATATTTCATGCTATAGTTAACCAAATTTGTGAATATTTTGAATAAAAAAGGAAAAATTAAATGAAAGCAGATCATCATTCATACAGTTCTGCGGTGTGTCACATAACAAGCAATGACGCGTCACCATGGAAACCATAAAGTGATACGTTCTAAATAACGGTCGGCTAAAAAAACTCACGCTGGGGGGTAAGACAGAATATTTGAAACTTACGTGCGAAAGGGTTAAGCTATAATAAAGTAATCATGCAGCGCGCGCCGGCGCATTTGCGCATGCAGTTCTTGAGTGCGCGCCACGAGCACAGTATAACGGCTGATTGGACAGTCATGTTCATTTTTCTGAGTTTTACTAACAACATCTGACCGCAGTTTACTGTTGTTCAACTGAAGCTCACTCGTTGTCACCTGCACCTTTTCCGCGCTTGTTTGACTTGCGCCTGGCGCTGAGGCGAAGTCGGATAATGCGCGTCTAAAAAGTGTCCCGTTTGTTGTGGTCGTAAAGAGACAGTTCTATATAAACGCAGCGTTTTATTTTTTTAAAAAAAAGATTTTTATTTTTGGTATTTTATATGCTCTGTTGGTGGTTTGTGGAGTAGCATCACCCAGGGGGGATATTTTTTTATATAATTCAGAAAAAATAATTTAGCAGAGGCAGGGATACATAGACCAGAAGGGGGAACTCCCCCCCGCCCCCCCCCTACAAATCTTACCCTGTATATATATATATATATATATATATATATATATATATATATATATATATATATATATACCCAGCTAACCAAAATACGTGACTGTTACGTAACTGCAACGTAATTTGGTGACCAAACTTTCGTCGTGGCGACGTAACTAGTTACGTCGTGGCAACCGGAAAAGTGAAAGGTGCCTATACGTCGCCACAACGTAACTTTGTGACGTTGCCAGTTAGTAACTGCGACGTCGTGGCAACGTTGTGTATCAATAGTTGTGTGTTGGTCATCAGTTGGTAATTCTTATATTTATTTATTTTTCTATGGGCGGACATGCAGTAGTTTAACCTAATTTATGTCCTCATTTGCCCAAACTAATGTAAAGACTATTCCAACAGCTGTGAACGATGAATGCAGACTCGAAATGAATTAATTTATTTTGAAAAACACACAGAACATGAACAAAACTCCAAATAAAAATAATGAAATACACTCAAACTATAAATAAAAACATATAGCCTACAGTGAAACATAAAATAAAAGCATTCAAGACGTTTTGCTCTCAGTATCATTAAAAACATATGCTATGCTAACGTAACATTTTGCATAACATATATTTCAGACGATCAAGGAAATCACAAAGGTAAAAATATTAACAAAAGTACTTAAAGTAGACTGTGGGTAATGTTACTTAACCAATGTGACGCAGTTGTTGAACTTTATTGCTATAAAACTGACGAGAAACACGGAGAAACGTCGACGCTGTCCTCTCCAGCAGCTTGAATGTTTTCCCGGTTGCCATGGCAACTCTAACGGCCACCTGCTCTAACGTAAACATAACAATAAAAAAAGGTTTTGCGTCTTTCCAAAGTTAACTTTATACATTTTTATAAAAGCCATTTATTCGTTGTCACCTCGGAAAAATAAATTCTTCTCTCAGAAAAATTAACTTTACACTCTTATCAACATACTGTGGGCACGCGCGCACTACATTTGTGGAGGCGCGCGCTGTATGTCACGTCACTATATATAAAAACCAGTCATCCATACTCTGATTTGGTGAAAAGAAACATTTTTTTTCTTAAGGGGACATTTCAGTCTTGTGTCTGACATTTAATTACACGTTTTATATTGCAAATTCTGGTAATAATAACATATAAAGAATGTGTAAATGATGGTAATGAAATTACGAGCACATGACGTTGCTGCTACGTTGCCAGTAAGTCATGGAATGACCATTATATTACGAATAGAGGACGTATCTGGAACGTCCTTGGTAATCTTGTAACGTTTGGAGAACGTACTTACGACGTTGTGATATGGTAATTTGATGGTAATATTATTACGGGCATACAACGTTGTAGTTACGTTACTAGTAAGTCATGGAATGACCATTATATTACGAATAGAGGACGTATCTGGAACGTTGTGGGTAATCTTATAACGTTAAGAGAACGTACTGACGACGTTGTGAGATGGTAATCTGAAGGTAATGAAATTACTGGCATGCGACGTCGTAGTTACGTTGTCAGTTAGTAAGTCATGACATTACCAAAAAGTACGAATACATTACGTAACTGTTACGTCGTGTGTTAGCTGGGTATATATATATATATATATATATATATACCCAGATAGCAAACGGACGTCGATTCAACGTTTATTTTTGGTTGTAAAGATCAGTATCAGTCACCGATCAAATTTCAATGTTGATTCAACGTTCACTATTTGATCGGTACATCAGAACATTATTACGTCGAAAATATGACATCGATTCAATGTCGAAATGAGGTTGTTTCATCAACAGATACCTACGCCGACGCATATGATCGAAATCATAACGTCTAATATATGTTGAAACTTGGTTAGAGGAATCGGACATTGCGTGCACTATTAGGACGTGCATGTCTTTTGACTTATTTACTGATATAATTTTAATTCGTTATAAAAACACTATTTAAGTAAATTAAACAAGTTTATAGCAGTGGTTATTTATAATAAATCCACATAAATGAGCAGCAAAATCTATAGCAGGCTCTTACTCTGACACTGATAAAATGAGCAGTCCTCAAGTTTCCGTGATTTCTTGTCCGATGCATCCATTTTAAAATTAAATGAAAGCATAGCCTACCGAAGATTGCTCAAACGGTATCGGCAGGTCATAAACACACAAGAAGGAGCGTTAATGAAAACCATGAATGCAACATATATGTGAAACACTGTTAATATGAAGACTTAAGATGCAAAAGCCTCTAAGTACCGTCTGAAATTTTTATCAAGCTCGTAGGTTCAGTAATTTCACTTGAATGGCAATTAATAGGTCCTTTTCATTGCCATTAAAGTGAAATAACTGAACATAAACATATGAGCTTGATAAAAATGCTCATTTTAGAAGAATTTCAGATGGCACTGGCTTTTGCATCTGAAGTCTTCATATATACAGCTCTGGAAAAAATTAAGAGACCACTCCAAGTTCAGAAATCAATATTAAGTGGTCTCTTAATTTTTTCCATATATATATGTATATATATATGTATACTGTTTATATTTTAAAAATGTAAAAATGCATAGAACATAAAGCTTAAAAATTTATCTTCATGTTACATGCATAAATAGGCCTGTGTACATATGTAAAAATATATTTTAAAAATATAGCCTATTCATGAATCATGTTATGTATAGTTTTTAACAAGAGACAATATTGTGAAACAACGAATGTGAAATGACTATGAGTGTACACAAAGCAACACACACACACACACACACACACACACACACATGTTTGTTTTTGTGAATTGTGGGGACTTTCCATAGACTTCAATGCATTTTACACTGAACAAACTGTACATTCTATCCCCCTACCCTGCCCCTACCCCTAAACCTAACCCTCACAGGAAACTGTGCAAACTTTTACTTTTTCACAAAAACTCATTCTATATGATTTATAAACCCATTTACATTGTGGGGACCGCTGGCTGGTCCCCACGATGTAGGTGAACTCAGGTTTATATTACATCATGGGGACATTTGGTCCCCACAATGTAATATAAACAAAAGCACACACACACACACACACACACACACTGATGCCTGGATGCTATATGCAATCAATCACACAAACACATATTTATCAAAACCAGCAAGTACATATACTCCAATTCACCCACTCGACCAACAAAAAGAATCAAAATGTTTTTTGAGACTCCATCTATCTTTTTTTCATTCTGATTGCCATTGCTCATTGTTTCAGTATGTGTTAAGTTCAAAATCTTCAAAGCTAGTTCACATACTGTGTTTGAACTCTAGCTCATAATGCTGTATGGTTAAAATATATTTTTTGTTGTTGTTGTTGTTGTTGCTTCCGTCCTGGTGCCCATTGTAGTGGACATGAATAAATCTAATATATTGTACATTTATTTTATTTATTTTTTTACAGTTAAAGAGAATCTGAAAAGCACAAACTGGCTTTATATATATATATATATATATATATATATATATAACAAAAGTAAAGTGTTGGTATAAAAATACTCCAAGCACGTTTTCCAAAAATATAAAGAAGTTCTTTTAAAGTTTCACTTTCTCATTTTGCACAATGGGTCGATAGAACTACAAAATGCATTTTAATTTCATGATTTAATAATTGTATATGTAATGTTATAATTATATATGTTTATGTTTGTAAATGCTGCATGACTGTGACGTGTTTTAATGCGCGTGCGCGTTGAACGTTCGAATCGCTTTCAAATGCTGTAGCGGATCTGAGTTGCCATGGAAACGGGGAAACGTCAAGCAGCAAGCCTCCGTCTCGCTGTTGTTTTCACTGATTTTAGGTAAGTTTAGTCCACAAAATCACACACATAATATATAAAACTGTTCCTGACACTTTTCTTAAGTGTAACTGACACACTTCTGTTGAATATTTACTTAAAAGAAATGATTTAGTGTCTTTGAAAAAGTCCGTTAGCATCTCAACCGTTTTCAGAAGCGGTTGGCTAACTCTATATTTTGAGCCCTTGTTTAATGAAAGTTTGGGCTTTTAATCTCATCGTTATGTGTAGATGAGATGTTTTGATAGCTTTGTTAACGTTTTGCTGGCATATTATCAATGAATGATGGTAAACTTACTTATTTATTTAACCTAAAAGTATGCGCTGGCTGTACCGTTAATCGGTGACGTCACTTACATGAGCGCGAATATTAGCTGAAACTATTTCAAACACGGTTTGATCTCTAATGGTAAACAAATATTGATAAAAATTGTTCTGTAATTTCAGGGACGACAGAAAACCCCCTCCAACAAAGGGTAAATTCCAAAGTTTGCAGCATTTCTGGAGGAAACACAGGTGAACTGAGAAAGCTCATTAAATATTTTAAAATGCATTTATTTCACAATATATTTTACCTATATCACCATGCATCTGCAGTTTTCTTTTGTAAAATTATTTTTAATGCATTAGTTAAGAAGGCTTTGACATCCAAACGTAAGTGACACTGTATGTACAATAGTGAATTCTAATACTAAAAATATAAATTCTGTTAACTTAAGAAATTATTTTTTAATATTATGTATTTTATTTTTCCACCTCTGCTCTAGCTTGGTTCCTTGTAATAAACCTGTAATAAATGTGGTTGGCTCTGTGACAAATTGCATGTTATGTTCCTAGATCCTTCCATGCAGATGGCCTCCTGCACCCCAGCAGAGCTGAGCGACCTCCTGTCAAAGGCCATGAACCAGATGACTATTGTAAGCAAAACCTCAATCATTCACTACACTACTGTTGAAAAGTTGTGGGTCTGTAAGATTTTTACATGTCTTTGAAAGAAGTCTCACATTTTAAAATCATTAACCCCAGGTTGTTTCAGTGAGGTTGTTCTTGAAAGGCCTGTAGGCTAAATAATCAGCTAAAAGAGGTAACATACGTGACAAGTATAATGTTATAATGCTTGTAGTTATAATCATTTATTTAACTATTATGATAACAGGATATCATGGTCATTAATCTATTTTATTGTATTTCTCTGTCTATTTGTAGTTATGTTTGCCAGTGACAGACGCCATACTGTTCCACTCAAAGGTATTTATTTATTTGTATACGTGCATGCATTTTTTAATGATATATTCTTAAATATTTTTACTTATAAATGCTGATTGTGGTCCAGGGGGTCGACAACTTTAGGCAAGTAAGTTATTTTCGACAGAAATCTGGGCAGCTTACTCATTGCTCATACTCTTAGCCTCTAATGTGTTTGAATTTATATCATCAATGCAATATCAGGGGGTAAAGATATCATTAGAGTTCTTACAGTTATGGCTGTACTATGCTCTTGTTACCAGATGAGATGTAATCTCTAGCGTTTGGAGCTGTGATTCTTCAGCACAAGATGCCATTCACACTTGATACATGAAGATGGTGAGTTTCACAATAGCTGCACAGTCACAAATCAAGAGACTGACTCAAGCTTTCATCCTTATGAGCTCACCCATATGTAGGGATGGGTACCGAAACATGGTATTAAACAGGCCCCGGGGCTAAATTCTGAAAGACCAGAGTATCGATAAGCTTGAACAATATTGGTTCTGCCGTCGGTACTGGAGAAATTACACGCACTATTCATTATTGCTATATAGATGTTAGGGCTGGGGAAAAAAAATCGATTCACCTATCGCAATTTATGATTTAAAAAAAAAAAAAAAATTATTCCAGAATCAATATTAATTCATATGAAATTTCTCTATTATAGTCCTTGCCTATAGACGAGGTGGACAGAAGTTACCCACTCTTGTGTCATTATCAATGCTTGTCACGTGACGTAAACCAGTCCTGCTGTTAACGAGCAGAATTACTGAAGGAAAGAAACAACAACAGAAAAAGTGAAAAACTTCCAGCCACAGCCTTAGATGAAATCAACCAAAGATAAAAAAGACCTTAAAGGGTTAGTTCACCCAAAAATGAGAATTATCCCATGATTTACTCACCCTCAAGCCATCCTAGATGTATATGACTTTCTTCTTTTAAACAAACACAATCGGAGATATATTTAAAAATGTCCTGCACTTCAAAAAAAATTTCGTACTTAGTATTTTTGTATTGTTTATATTCCAAATATCTAGAAATTGTTAAATCAAGATGCCTTTTCTAGATAATTAAAATTACATAAAATATTTCTTGTCTTCTGGGGGGTGGGGGGGGTAAGAAAAATCTTGTTTCTGTTTGAAATCCCAAGATGAAATTCAAAAATCTAAAATCTGTTACAGTTGCCGATGGATATTGCCGCGCATATTGTGGGCAGCCTATAACACATCTCGATTGAGACAGACTGCTTCAAAGCTCATATGTGCTGTGATGCACGGGATATCTGTGATCACATAAACAGTAACATCTTCTCAGCATGTTTAATAATAGAACCTGTTATAATCTGTGATTTTGTCTACAATGGATGAGGAGTGACGCAACACAACAAATTCCTGACAGTAAGCGGGCTCCCCGTTCTATTTTCAACAGTCGGTCAGCTTTTAGCTGTTGAGGCGCGACACAAAAAAAGTCATGTCTGGTGTAGACACGGTGTTAGTTGTTGTTTAGAGTTGTTTAATCCTCCTCTGCTGAGATCTTGAGAGATTTAATGTCTTTTATCTTCAGTTGATTTCATCTATAAAGCAATGTTAATTATGTTCTTAATTTGTATATAATAAAAAGAACCGATAAGAATACCGTTGAAGTACCCGATCAATAATTAACAGTAGCAATACTGTTAGAACTATAACGATACCTATCCCTACCCATATGACATAACTGACATAACTTCTATGAGTCACATGAAATAACTTCTTAAGGCTGTCCTAACCTAATGTAGCTCTACCCAACCACTGCATGGAGGCTGAAAGATGGCTTCCTGAAGATGAAAGGACAATATGGACTTGAGGAGGGGAAATACTTTATATGATATGTGAGGATAAGGAGGGGTGTTTTATTCCAACTCTAGTCTTCATACAACATGTGTTTGTCAGGATGGTTGTTATTTAGTAAGATTAGGGAGAGACTGTACCTCTCATTTGTGTGTCTTGTGTACTATAATTTTAGAACAGGAGCTTGTACTCCTTTGATTTGATTGAAAAGTTTCAGATGGAGCTGTTTTTTACTTTCTGTTCCCATTATGTTCATTTACATGCAAACAGCTCATGGTGAAATTTTTCTAGCATTTATATATACTACTACTATTACTACTATTAATATTGTTCATATTATTAAACAAAATTAACAAGATCTTTTAAAAACATAATATAATGACTTTATTATAAAAAGACCCACTATGAAAATACAGTTTTACAGTGTTATTCGTGTCTTTCCTTTTACTTTATAGCACATCACTGACAGGCTTTCCTGTGTAACACTGATTCAAGTTTTCCACCATTGTATTTATCCAAATGAGGTTTGTAAATGCATGGATGTTTCATATTTTGCATTAATTATTTCTCTTATATGAAAATTACAATGTAAAAGAAGACGTGACAAGGTCATTGGTCTTCTCACAAAATGCCACGTTAGAGGAATATTCAGAGGGGCGAATTGAAATAATTTCTTTTGGGCATTATCATGCCACAAATATTGTATATTGAGCTAAACAACCTAATCCTGGAATGATAATTTGTGTTACCAGATGAGATACTTTGTAATGGGTATGTATGATGTATGATTTTGATCTGTACTATTTCTATTGCAGGTTCTCAGGGATCCCCAGTTGAAGGCATCAGGACATCAGATGTTGGCCTGGACAGATGTACCAACAGTACACCACAAAGACCTCTGCTTTTAAATGGATGGCTGATTACTACCATGTTCTGTGTGGGTATTATTATAGCAAAACTGATCACCTGTGACAGTGGGATTTCTAATTTTAAAGAATAGTCATACATCAGTAAATTATTTTTTTATTTAAAAATTTGAAAGGATTTTTAAAAGTTGCAAACTTTTTTCTCCAGTTACAAAAACAGCTACACCTTTTCAAATTCTTCATTGGGGGTGCACAAATCCTATTTCACAAATTAAGAAATTCATATGCTCACATTTAAGCCGTGCTCTTCAGACACTGTAACAGTCCTGATATGATGTCACACTTTGCAGCATCTTTTTTATTAACATGAATTCAAATTTTAACAAATATATTCAAAATGTAAAGATATACAATCTGACAATCTGATCTTGTCATTATTAATCAATCAGTAATCAACACAGCACCACCCCGAAATTACATGCACTGTAGAAGTATGGTTTTGGCAAGAAATGAACAGTAGCTAAATATTTATTATAAATGCTACTATTTGACATTCAGTATTTTAGTCTATATTAAAGGGATACAAGTCTCTTTTATGTATGATTTTTTTTTATTACAAACTGTTTTTGTTTGTTTGTTTGTTTGTTTGTTTTTAGCTAGCACTTAATATTTCTTTAATGTTACCACATGAGAATAGCCAAACAGTGTAGGTGATTCACAAAATCATACACAAAAAAATGTGCATGATTGGCCAAAGTTTTACTGATCTACAAACAAATTGAGCTTATGAATTTCTTAATTTGTGATTTGTAGAATAGGTTTAGTGCACCTGCAATGAAAAAGATTAAAGGCAGCGGCTATTTGCACTAAGTGACAATAGCACATTTTCTTACACTAGGTGAAAATAGTGATAGATTCTATTTACACCATGTAAAGTATCAATTATTTGCAATAAGAGTAAATAGATGCTATCTATAGGCCTACTTAATATTGGCAGATACTATTTGCACCTCAGTATTTTTGTACATTAACAGGATGCAATAATATAGAGTGTAAATGATTGTATTTATTAAAATGATTAAATGGATGCTGCCTTATTGGTAGAATAAAACCCTCCCTACACCTTCTCCTAACCCTACCCAATAAACATTTTTAATATTATTAAACACTCGTTCAGTTTAGTTCCGCTTTTAGAACATTATTTTCATTTTTATTGAAAATAAATGTGAGCTTAGCAAAAGGCAGATTTGAACCTGCATCAAAAGCCAGAACTCCCTACTCGCTACTGCTGTGTCACTAAAGACGTTGCCTTCTGTGCTTCTTTTTTAAAACTTGAGTGGCCCAAAAGCTAGTGTAAATAGCGTTTGCCAACAAGGGACGCTATTTGCACTTTATGTAAATAGACACTCTGAAATTTAAAAGGTGTAACTGTTGTGTTGTGTTTTTGAGAGAGAAAGGAACTAAGTTTTCAACTAAAACATTTTGATGACTTCACTGAAATATTGTCTACACCTTCCACTGTCAGTTGCTCAGTTTCACTACAATAATGCCAAATACAATACAGCATGTGCATAATTGAGTCACTGTTCTAACAGCTGGGGGCTATAGAGAACCACCTGCACTGCAAATTTTCAGGAGTGACATTCGCATTTATCCAATTACAGGAGTGAATCCGTTAAATCATTGGGGCACTTCATGAATTGACACTGGTTTACATTTAGATAAAGATGAAATATTTTAATTTTGATATAAATGTCAATAATAATTATGAAATAAATTTAAATATTCATAAACCTTGAAATTAAAAAAGTAATTAAAAATATATATTTTATTGTCCATTGTATTGAAATTGTGGGTTACATCTTTGTCACCCTTTTCATCCTTGATGAGTTTACATCCCTGTTACAAGAGCAAGGAACTTACATTTTAATTGCAAAGGAAAACCAATTCATCGTCTATATTCTTCTGTCCTCCATTTTTATGGGTAAGATTTCTTTATAAATCATCTAGTGACCCATATGTCTTTATTTTTGTTGAACACAAAAGGAGAGAGTCATATAGTCTCAGTCACAGCAAGAAAAGAAACTGATGGCGTATTCTGACTCAGGCTGTCAGTCTCTTGATGTTCTGCCTTACATCTCCTTTTGTGCTCCAATAAAAATAACACATTTGGTACAAAAGAACATGACCAGTTTTATACTTGAGTAAATATTGCTTTTAATTTGTAGCTTGAGACTATTTATAATAGCTAATAATTAACTTGTATACCTCTTTGTGTGTATTTGAGAGTAAATGCCTTTTCTATGTTAGTCTTGTATAGAAGGTTTGTATGCTCTTAACGATGTAGGCTATTTGTACCTTGTAAATATTAAAGCAATGTTAACTGAATGTGATGTGTGATTATTTTGTAAACAGGCTTATCTTTTAGTATTAAGTGTTTGAGATTTTTAAAATAAGTAGAAAATGTGTTAATTGTATAGAGTTATTTCACCCAAATGAAATCAACATCAACGTTGGGTAAGCAAACCAGTTAGATCGATTTCATGTTGAATTCGTGTTGATCTACAACGTCGTTTCACTCAGCTGAAATCAACATCGTTTCGACGTTAGGTAAGCAAACCAATTAGATCGATTTTATGTTGAATATGTGTTGATTCTACAACGTCGTTTCAACCATCCGAAAATCAACATCGTTTCAACGTTCGGTAACCAAACCAATTGCGTCGATTTTCCGTTAGATTTGAATGGAGTGTCTGACGTTGATTCAACATTACCCCGATGAGCAAACTGATGCCGGATCAACGTCGGAGATCAACGTCGTTTCGATGTCACGAGAAACGTCGTTTCTACGTTGATTCTATGTCAGTTTGCTATCTGGGAATCTTACTGACCCCAAGCTTTTGATGGGTAATGTGACATGCTACACTACAGAACAGCTTCTGTAGTAATAAACAAGGTAAACAATACCGTGTTTCTAGCCTAACTTTAAACTAGCCTAACTAGCCTAGCGTTAAACATATAAAGTGGAGTCGCTGTCTGTTCATAATGTGTTAAAATGTCAACCATCGCTCAAGTAATTTTCTCTTCACTATGGCTAATAACTTTTGGCGTTATGTTGAAATATTTTTCATTTAACGTTACCTGCAGAAGAGGTTTTAACGTTCTGATCTGCATAAGACAACGTTAGCAATTACACTGGTAAATTTTGCATTAGATCGCAAACACTTTAGTCCAGTTTTTAGACAACAAATAAATGTAACATTTAGGCTGTTTTTTGAATATTCGCATATCTTATTTATAGAGATAAAATAAAAGCAATACTCACGTATGCTGGCTCGATGAAGAGACGGTTCAACGGTCATTTGTAATTTAAAATGCGCGCTCCAGAGGAATTAGTGAGTAAGTGACGAGGAGCAGTGACGAGTAGACGTCGTCCAGTGGTAGTCCAGACACCAAAGCGCAACCTTGAGCAATGGAACTGAGCGGTGGTCAGATGTCAACATTGTGACAACGCTGTAACAACGTTCACAACGCAACGTAGTTATAGCAACCTTTTGGCCACGTTGTTAAAACGTTGTTAGAAGGTTGGCTACGTTGTGCCAACGTTGTGTGTTTGTTGGGTTTGACTTTGAACGTTCAAACACTGGAGAAGTTACCATGGTAATGGTGAACCGCAGTAACGGACAAGCTGCAAAATCTCCGTCTCTCGCTGTTGCTTTCTCTGCTTTCGGGTGAGTTTAGTCCCTAAAATCACATTAATGATATAAAACTGTTCTGGATACGATTCTTACCTGTAATTGACACGCTTCTGCCCAGATAGCACACATATGTCTGCAAGACGTCTGTTAAAGATCACTTCATCTGGAAAGCATCTGCTGTTTACAAACATCTGATGGACGTCTTGAAGATGTCAGTTTTACATACATTCTAAATCATAAACATCTTAAAAACATCTTCTAAACGCCTATTTGACATCTGACAGGAAACGTCCTATAGACGTATTGCAGATGAGCAAACACTCTAAAAAATATGTCTTCCAGACGTAAACACACACATTAAATAGACGTCTCCAAGATGTACGTGTGCTATGTCGAATATTTAGTTTATTGAAATAGTTTATTTTCTTCGAAAAAGTCCGTTAGCATAACCGTTTTCAGAACTGTTTGGCTAATATACTGCGCTCTTATGAAAGTTTGCGTTTTTAATCACATCTTTATGTTCAGAAGAGAGGCTTTGATAGTTTTGGGTTTGTTGGTAATCTGTCAATGGGTAACTTAATTGAAAGTGAGCTAATTTATATAAACTGCTATATGACATCACTTAAAGGAAGCGCGAAAATCAAATGAAACGAAATGAAATGATCTCTCATGGTAAACAAATTACCTCGATTACATTTAATGTTTAATCATTTAATACCAATCACATTGAAGAAAAAATGTTCTGTGATTTCAGGAGTGAACAAATCTTACAACACCGGAGGAGGAAGAGCTGCTGACAGGAGTAACTTTAGGAATCTCAGGTGAACTGAGAAAGCTCATGAAATAACCTCATACGCATTTTTTCCACAAAGGGTAACACTTTAGTATGGGGAACAATTCTCACTTTAAACTAGTTGCTTATTAGCTTGAATATTGGCTGTTATTACAGATATCAATGCCTTAATCTGCATGACCTTATTCTACAACATCCCTAAATCCCACCTGATATCCACCCTTAAATGCTGTAACTACCTTACTGTCTATTAATAAGCAGTATATTAAGAGTTTGAGGCAAAAGTTAATAGTAAATATGTTTCCCATTCCAAAGTGTTGCCCCACAAAATATTTTACCTATATCACCATGCATGTTATTTTCTTTTGCAAAATTATTTTTTAATATTAAAGTTTTTTATTTTCTGACATACAAACATAAGTAACACACTATATATATATATATATATATATATATATATATATATATATATATGAAGTAAGCCTAAAACAAATTTTGTTAATACATTTTTGTTTATATATTCTTTTTATTCTACTTTCTCTTACCTGCATTTCACCTTTGCTGTAGCTGGTTTGATTCTAATGAACCTGACATTATATAGGCTCTGTGATAAACTGTTTATGTTTCTAGATTCTTCCATGCTGATGGCCTGCACTCCTGTCCAAGAAAATCTCAGGCTAAAAACCATATAACCATTTTTTTGAAAAAAAAAAAAAAAATCGCATTTTAAAATCATTAAAGGGTTAGTAGTTCACCCAAAAATGAAAACAACGCCATTAATTACTCACCCTCATGTCGTTCCACACCCGCAAGATCTTCATTAATCTTCAGAACACAAATTAAGATATTTTTGTTGAAATCCAATGGCTCAGTGAGGCCTGCATAGCCAGCAATGACATTTCTTCTCTCAAGATCCATTAATGTACTAAAAACATATTTAAATCAGTTCATGTGAGTACAGTGGTTCAATATTAATATTATAAAGTAACGAGAATATTTTTGGTGTGCCAAAAAACAAAATAACGACTTATATAGTGATGGTCGATTTCAAAACACTGCTTCAGGAAGCTTCGGAGCGTTATGAATCAGTGTATGCTGGCTATGCAGGTCTCACTGAGCCATCGGATTTCAACAAAAATATCTTAATATGTGTTCAGAAGATGAATGAAGGTCTTACGGGTGTGGAACGACATGAGGGTGAGTAATTAATGACATTCTTTTTATTTTTGGATGAACTAACCCTTTAACCCCTGGTTGTTTCAGTGAGAGTGTCTGTGAAAAAATCCTTTAGCATAAAATAATCAGCGAAATGAGATCAGGTGACAAATAATGTTTTGATGGTTGTAGTTATGATAAACTATTATGATAACAGGATGTTATTGTTACAGATCCCGTGTTCCCCTGGACTCCATTTCCCAAGATCCTCCTGTTCTCCACACCTGCACTCACTTCCCTCGTCAGCTCCTCATCGTCACTCATCACCTGCACCTGGACTCTATTGTCAGCACTCCCCATATATTGCACTCACTCCCTTCACTCCTCGTCCATTCTCTGTTGTGTTAATGTATAGTTTGGTGATCTCTGCTTTCTGTTTAATAAATGTATAGTTCGTCTTGTGGAAATCTGTATCTGCCTCATCCCTCTACCAGCTACCGTAACAGTTATGGTCATTAATATATTTTCTCTAGGTCTTTTTTGAGTTATTTATTTATATGTATTTTTTACTGATACATTGTTAAATACGTTTTACTAAATATTTGCTAACTCTTTACAAGAAGTTTAATTTGTTGAACATTAGTTAATGTATTAACTAACATGAACTAACTATGACCAATACATTTGTTGCTGTATTTACTAATTTTTGTTAATGTTAGTTAATGAAAATACAGTTGTTCATTGTTTGTTCATGTTAGTTCACAGTGCATTAACTAATGTTAACAAGATTTTAATAATCTATTAGTATCTAATGTTAACTAATGGACCTTATTGTAAAGTGTTACCAAATACTTAAATACTTTAAATGCTGACTGGTTCAGGGGGTCGACAGTTTTAGGCCTCTAAAATGTTTGAATTAAAATCACCAATACAATATCAGGGGGTAAAGATGTCAATAGAGTTCTTACAATTATGGCTGTGCTCTTGTTACCAGATGAGATATGATCGCCAGCTTTTGGCGCTGAGATTCTTCAGGACGTGGCCTTGATGCCATGAAGATGGTGAGTTTCCCCAATAGCTGCCACTACCGAGATCAAGATACTGGTCACAACTTCAATCTGTATTAGTCTATTTTGATAGGTATATATGTAATGTGTCTTTTCTTTTTCATTACAGCCCATCACTGACAGGCTTTCCTGTGTAAACCATCATATTTATCCAAATGAGGTTTGTAAATGCATGAATTCTTTATATTTTACATTAATCATTAATTTTGAATAAAAATTACTTGTAGAAGAAAATGTGACAAGGCCTCTCACAAAATGCTATATTAAAGGAATATTCAGAGTGCAAGTCAAAACTGCTTCTTTTGGGCAATATTATGCTACAAGTATCGTCTATTGAGCTAAAGTTAAATTGAACCTGGAATGGTGATTTATGTTACCAGATGCGATACTTTGTAATGGGCATGTACAATGGATTTTGAACTCTACTATTTTTATTGCAGGGTCTCTGGGATCCCCAGCTGAAGGCATGAAGACATCAGATCTTGGCCTGGACAGATGTACCAACAGTACACCACACCGACCTCTGCTTTTGCATGGATGGCTGATTACTACCATGTTCTGAGAGGGTATTACTATAGCAAAACTGAGCACCTGTGACACTGGGATTTCTAGTTGTAAAGAATAATCACACAATGTTTTTTAGACGTTGCAAACTTTTCTCTCTCTTTTTCTCTTACAAACAACACAACAGTTAAACCTTTTCAAATTCTTTTCTGGTGGTGCACAAGTCCTATTCTACGAAACAGAAATTAAGATATTCATATGCTCACATTTAAGCTGCGGACACATTACTTTGAGCATGTGAATTTTCTTCGGACACTGCAACTGGCGTGATATGATGTCTGCAGAGTCTTTTTATAAACATGAATTCAACATTTAACAAATAGTATATTCAAAATATAAAAATATACAGTCTACTCGACTTTACTACACTTTTTTTTTAAATTTAGCCATTAGGTCACACCTTCTTGTAGCGATTTTGTACTCTTTACACATAGTCGTGTGATGTGAATTCGCAGGTCAGTGTTCCAAACCAAACTTTTTGCATGAGCTTGTGTTTCTGGTCTCCCGCATTTGTCTGCATATGGAGGTCAGTGGAATGAAATGTGTAGTGTGACCGCACCTTATTCTGCAGTTGCTGTACACCTTTATCAAAAGTGTGTAGTCATGGACAGATTTTATTTGTGAACTGATATGCGAGATCTCACATATGACATATCAGTATGTGACATCCCACTCAAACATGTGCTCTATGCAGTGATAAACATTTTCTTGTCGTTATTAATCAATCAGTAATCAACACAGCACCACCCCGAAATTGCCTTGCACTGTAGAATCATGCTTTTGGCAAGAAATGAAAAGAAGCCAATAATTTATTATAAATGCTACTATTTTACAATTAATATTTAAGACTATGTAAGAGAGGGATAGAAGTCATTTTTTTGGATGATAGGATTTTTTTCATTACAGGTCATTTATTTGAATGATCAGCAAAAATTTGAGCCTTTGAGAATAATTTGAATTCGTAGAATAAGATTAGTACAAATTTTACAAAAATTGTGGTTGTGAGAGAGAAAAGAAAACTACAAGTTTGAAAATCCTACATATTCTCAGTGACTTTACTGAAATATTCTCTACAGATTCCACTGTCACAGGAGCTCAGTTTTGCTATAATAATACTATATATTATACAGCACATGCATAATTTGAGACAATATCCTGATTAAATTTCCAGTCTCATTTTACCAATGACAAACCACGTCTATCTTATTAACTACTGTTCATTTTGTGTATAATCAATATATAAACAAGTGATATTTAATTGTTAACAAGGGATTGGCTGGACCTTGCTGACCCAATCAGTATTTCTCGTCCAATGGTCATACTTTAATTTTCCGGTTTCTCTAGTATTGCATCCTTCTCATGGGCATTTAATGATTTTTCAGTTTGGGTTAAACCTCTTTTTTGACCCATAATATGTATTTTTTTTAAAGTAATTAAAAATAGTTTTGTCTATGCTATTGAAATTGTGGGTTACATCTTTGTCACCTTTTTCACCCAAGGAGTTTACATTCCTGGCAATACAAGAGCGAGGAACTTACATTTTAATTACAAAGGAAAACCAATTCATCTGCTATATTCTTCTGTCCTCAGTTTTCAAGGGTAAGATTTCTTTATAAACCATCTACTCACCCATATGTCTTATTTTTGTGGAACACAAAAGGAGAGAGTCACAGTCTCAGTCACCATTAGAAAAGAAACTGATAGTGAATTATGACTGAGACTGTCAGTCTCTTGATGTTCTGCCTTACATTTCCTTTTGTGCTCCAATAAAAATAACATGTACAAAAGAACATGACCAGTTTTGTTCATGAGTAAATATTGTTTTTAATTTTTTAACTTGCCTGTAATTTTCATGTAATCCTCTGTATTTGAATGTAAATACCTTCTCTATTAGTCATATTGACGGTTTGTATGAGGATGTATGCTCTAAACATGCAGGCTATATGTTACTGTATTTTGTAAATATTAAAACAATGTTAACTGAATGTCATGTGTGATTATTACATAATACTAATAGATAAATGAGCATGCTTAAGTATGTGAGATTTTTTTAAAACGAAAATGTGTTAACTGTGTAAAACTTTAGCCCAACTGAAATCAGCATCGTTTCAGCATAAGGTAAGCAAACGATCCGCGTCGATTTTCCGTTAGTTTTGAATGGCGTGTTTGACGTTGGTCTTTGATGTCGTGAGAAACATCGATTGTAGGTTGATTCTGTGTCAATGTTCTATCTCGGTGTAGCCTGAAAGGTTCAGCCTAAATAAATAAAGGCCACATATAAAGCCCCTGCACAGCGGCCAGTATTTACAGCTTTGCATCGGCCAGAGAGCATTCGCGATCAGAGGCCGACGTCTCGGCGACATTTTCCCGATGAGCAAACGCTCCGTGAGCTACGTCCCGGCGATAGAACTTTGTCCATCGAGACAACATCGGCCCGACGTATGTGTGTTATCTGGGAAGGATCACTCTTCATTAGTTCATATCTTAACTAATCATGAGTTCACGTTGAAGTAACTATTAATTTAGGTATTAGTTCATGGTTATTCATGTACTGTTATTGTAAAGTGTTACCGATTATTTTCTCATCCTATTTTTTTGAGGCACTGCCTCCTCGGAGGAAACGCCCCTGATATATATATATATATATATATATATATATATATATATATATATATATATATAAACAGAGCCCATACCTGGTAGCTTTAATGAGTAGCATCTGCAATACTGTTGGCCCTTTTGAAAGTTTCTATGAAAAAGCAACATTGACACTGTAGGATAAAACAAGATAAGGGTAGAATAGATTAAAAAAGGATCTTCATAACGTGACTGCTTTTACATCATGCATAAGTCTGTTAACAATCTTTAATGAAGAGATTTTTAAAAAAAAAATGTTTGTTTTTTTAACAATTTAATGCATCCTTTGTAAATAATTATAAGCTTCTAAAACAACAACAACAACAAAAAATCTTATCAACACTATTTTTCGTTATACAAATGTACGAATTTACGATTTACAAAAATAGGCTATCCATGTTTTTTTCACAACCTGTTTATTTTGTTTATTTTGCTATGTTCCGTAACATGAGTAAATGTAGACTGCATGTGGATTGCATGACATCACGGCTCCATTCAAAGACCACCTGATGTTGGCCCATTTAAAAAAGGAGGGGAAACCACGAGAAACGTCGCATTCTCGAAGGCTCCTTTTGGTGTGAAGATGGCGGTCCCAGCTCCGAGCAGCCGGATCGGATCCGTTAGCAGTCTGGGAAACAGTCCAACCGCAGAACCGGGAGGCTTAAACAACAACAACAACCACAAGCTGTGGTGCTGCCATGAGCTTGATTTCAGGTCTGCAGTGAAGATCGAGGAGCTCAACCGACTCATCCATGAATTCAGTAAACATGACCAACGAGAGTATGATGACCAGAGGGCACTGGAAATACACACCGCCAAGGATTTCATTTTCTCTATGCTCGGTAACAGCATCTTCCATTTAAACATATTTATATTTTATTAAAATAATCAATATTGTTTTTCATTTGACTATTCAATCATTATTTGTTATTCATTCATTATTATTTCGTTTTAGTAAAATGTATTTTCGTTTTAAGTAATAATAGCTGATAATAGAAATATAAAAATAGAAATAATCTGGTAGGCTATAATGGTAAAGAAATGGTCAGATATCTGTACCATTAATAACTTTTTCAAACGTATTTCATAAGAGGTTTTAGATATATAGGATATAAATACTAATCTAGGATTTACATTTTTTTTTTAACTTAATTTGCATAGGTTGATCGTTGTATGCTGAAGGTGTGTTACAATCACTGCTGTATAGTGCTTTATGCTTTAGACAACATCTCAGCATATTACATTATCCAAACACTGATTCCATTTTGGTCTGTTCTTAAGCGGGTTTATGTTTGACCTCTTGCAGAATAATTCCACCGTAGTTGGATGAATGCATGCCCCTATAATCTACTATTTGAAGGGATCAGAATGATTATGTCCACATGTTGAATTCCCCAAACCGCTTAAATGAAAAAGTGAAGGTACTGTTGCTTACCTTTTGATAAAGATCAGGACAGAGCTATAGGTGCATAAATGGTTAATAAGGCTAGTCTAATATATATTGGAGTTAATTTAAAAATAAATGAAAAAGCGAATAACTTAGAATTTTATAACTAATCAGTTAGAATTCAAACAAGGTGAAAAATTAATCACTAACTATTACAAAACTACTATAATAATTGTAGGGTTCAGTTGTACAATTACTGTATCAATAACTTCAACTATCAATAGTTTCTAGACGTTGAGTTCTTATTAAAGGGATAGTTCACCCAAAAATGAAAATGATCCCATGATTTACTCACCCTCAAGCCATCCTAGATGTATATGACTATCTTCTTTCAGACGAACTCAATCGAGATTTTAAATCCTTAGTCAAAGGTTTATAATGGTTGTGAATGAGGGGCTGCGTTTTGAAGTAAAAAATAATGCATCCATCCATATAAAAGTAATCCATATGACTCCAGTGGGTTAATAAAGGCCTTCTGAAGCAAAGTGATGTGTTTTTGTAAGAAAAATATCCATATATTTAAAACTTTATAAATTCAAATAACTAGCTCCCGGCGGACGACCGTACACAGAATGCGCAAGTCGATTTGCGCCAAATGAGTAATCCTCTGACACGGTGTATGATACAGGATATAAGAGTATTGTAAGCTTAGACGCCTCTCGCTGTTCAAACAAATAGGACTGTGAAACAAATTTAAGCTCCTCTTCTCTTACATTGAAATCCTCCAAAATTTCTCTTTAAAAAATATCATTTTAGATTTATAATCCATGACTGGTGATTTGTTTTGCTCTATCCTCTCCGCCACAGCAAATCGACTTGCGCATTCTGTGTACGGTTGTCCACCGGAACCTAGTTATTTGAATTTATAAAGTTTTAAATATGGATATTTTTCTTACAAAAATGCATCGCTTCACTTCAGAAGGCCTTTTTTAACCCACTGGAGTCGCATGGATTACTTTTTGACTTCAAAACGCAGCCCCCCATTCACAACCATTATAAACTTTGGATAAGGATATTTTTAAATATAGCCTATCTCTGATTGTGTTCGTCTAAAAGAAGATAGTCATATACACCTAGCTTGAGGGTGAGTAAATCATGGGATTATTTTCATGAACCATCCCTTTAAACCCCTCTTTTGTTACCCTCACAGTATGTTTATTTGTTATTTGTTGTTTCTTTTTTTAATTTAACTAGTCAAATATTGAAAAATATTTGTATGACAAGTCTAAGAGAGATTTAGTAGGCTACTGTGGATATTTTTAATGGAAAATCAATAGGCCTGTCCATGCAGCATTAGGTTTTTATTTCCAAACTAGGTGGAAGTTGGTGTAAAGGCAGCATTTAGGCAATTGTGGGAACCTTATATCCATTGAGGCAGAAGTAATGTACAGCTCCCGCTCTCATTCTGCTCTCATACTTTAACTTGCTGCCATTCACCCAGGCTCAATTCAGATGGCAGAAGGCTGATTGGCTTGCAGTGTCTGTAAATGCAAATGAAACAGATGGAACAAAAGTGACACAATGGATGTCTTTGAGATTCGGAATCGCTGTGAGAGAGATTTAAAGAATGAAAGGGGTGGGGATTTTTTAGTTTTTGGTTTTTGGTTAATACCTATTGTTTTATATGACATACTTTTTAGTGTTGGTTATAAGTAAACATTTATATCTGTGTAAAACGCTTTTATGATATTATTTTCTCTCAGCTGTTTACTAAATTCCTTTGAATACACTGCCATGAAAGAAGCATTTGAATGGTTTCAAATAATCAAATATAAATTTATATTAGACCATGGAAACCAGAGAAAAATAAAGCATGCTTTTAAAATAATTATTTCTTTAATTTTATTTGTAAAAAAATAAAAAATTAAAAAATACACCAATTACCCATATTGTCCCTGTAAAAAAACGAAATGCCCCCAAAATCTGGAAACCATTAAAACAATTACATTTGTGTAAAAAGAGTTTAATATTCCACTATAAGAAAGTCATTCTTATAGTGAAACATGATGTCTTTCTCAACTAGATGACTTGTTATCGTTGAAGGTAGCATTTATTATGCTATACACCAGACAATTCTTCAGGTTCTTCTTTAATGTCCGACCATCTGTGCATGAGTTATAGTTTACTTGGATGATGCAGCAAGACAATGATCCAAAACACCAAATCATGTCAACATTTGAATGCCTGAAAAGAACCAAAATTAGGTCTTGAAAGAGCAGTTTATGCTTATAGACCTGCCGGAGAAGAGAAGGTCAAGATTCCTCGACAGAGATGAGCAAGGCTCATATTCAGTGTTTAGCCAACCCGATATCAGGTTTAAGGGTTGTGATATGTAATACATGCACTCACCAGCCACTTTATTTAGGTATTTATCTTGCTAGTATTGGATGGACCCCCTTTTGACTTCAGAACTGGAACTGATCAAAGGAACATAACACTCAGCAGTAGAGCTGTCAAAATTAAAAAAAATGTGACACTTTGAGTGCTGTTGAGTGGATTTGTATTGTAAAGTGACCAGATTTCTGAAATGGAAACCGGGGACATTTCCTATTTGAGTGGTCAAAATCTAATTTGTTATTATCTATTAATTAAAAAAAAAGGACAATACATTTGTAATGTGTTTTATATATATATATATATATATATATATATATATATATATATATAAGTGTGTAAATAAATAAGAAAAACAACGGAGTGTCTTTAAAACCCTCTTTTGTGCAGCACTACTTCCTTCTGCCACGGATTCAAATCTCAATTTGACAGTTGGACCAAGCCTCCGTTACTTATTCTAAAACGTCACTTCAGAACTAGTAACGAAGGAACGTTTCAAAACTCAAGTTGTCAGATGAACCAAGCCTCCGTTGCTAACTCTAAAATGTCACTTTAGAACTAGTAACGAAGGAACGTTGAGTCGCTTCATTGAAACACATTGAATTTTCTACAGTATTAGAGAGAGAGAGAGAGAGAGAGAGTAGGCTATTACCTGTGTCTGGTATATTGCATTACATTCATTCTTCAAGTCGATGTCCATAATATTATATCCTTTATACAAGTCCGTTTGAATGTCCGCTGAGGAAAGCGATCTTTTTTTACAGCTTTGGGAATTTTCCATAGCACCACAGCGCTAAAACAACTTCCTTTTGCAAAAGTTCCTTTCAATTTAAAAGTCTCTTGTGCTTCACTGACTCATTCTCCTGTAAAGTGTTGTCGCCATCTAATGGCGTATTAATGTAATGTTCACTCAATCCATATTACTTAATGGACATATTTATATAAAATAATATTTATTGAACAACAAATAAGCACAATTGTACAGTGCAGTCAAACATAAAGCACTAGTTATTTAAAAAAATAAAAATAGGTCACCATTTACGCTTGTATGTGGGTTTTACAAATATTTAACGAATGAAAAGGATTTTAAAGAGCTTGTGACAAAACCTCCTAACTCCATTGGATCCTCAAACTGTCAATCAAACCTCATCGATCCGCCTCACCTCCTGAATGAAGTGCGCACGCAGTTTGGACATCTCTGTGCAATGCAAAGGTAAATAAAGATCTGATGTTTGAAAAAAAAAAATTGTAAAGCGTTTTCTTTGCTCAAAAAACCATATGTTTATAAAGTTTAATGTTTTACGTATTTAAAGAGCGGAGAAGAGTCTGATATGTCCCGTCTAGTTGTAGCCAATATGCTATATAAGGATGTAACGTAACGTTTATTATTATCAAATTTAATATAGCACAATTCGACTTGCTCTGGAACAAATAATAGATTAATAAGACCAAAGATTGCCTGTTCTATGTACTCAAATTTAATTATGTCTCGTGTTTAACCACTATAAGAGCCAGCGGCAAATCCCAGAGCAGGGGCGGATCTACCGGGGTGGCACGGGGTGGCAACTGCCACCCTAAGAAAAAGCTTTGCCACCCCATCTGCCACCCCAAAATTATGAGAGAATAAAATATAAATGTTAGCAGTGTTTAAAGTACTACTGCTTTTCAGCAGCGGGGCTTCAATGTGATGACATAAAAAAGGCAGCGTATTGCAAAATAATGGCAAGAAAACACGTCTTTCAATAAGCTGCATGACGGTTGCACGCACACGCAGCGTGTCCAATGTAGTCCGCTTCATTAACAAATGACTCTTATGAACCGGTTCTTTGGGAGTCAAAAACACAGCGCATCCAAGTTCACTTACGAACTGTTTTCCATTTGTGTGTGAATCGGAAAATTACTGATTCTCGGCTAACTCAGAAGTCCTCAAATTTTCGTATTTTTTTGCGAGCTGATTCACCGACCGCACGCTCCACTTTCATCATGGATAAAGTTCTTTTTATCCACAATAACATGAAATCAATAAGAAGATAAAGAAACTAGTTAGGTAAGAATCTAAATGTATTTTAGCTTTTCTCGATTGCTAACACATTATAAGTGATTCAGTTGGCCGAGTTTCCCAAATCTGTAGCCATTTGTTATACTGTATTTTGCAGAACTGAGAAATGACTGTCTTGTGTCAGAAGACCAATACACTGCTATAGTTCCTTATATACTGTAATAAAATTTGGCCAAATGTGCAGAGGTTGCTGAATTTAGTTTTACTGTAATTTACAGTATACTGTATTGTGGTGCATAGCCTACCAAGTTCATATATATCTACTGCCAGATCAATTTACAATAGTAAAATAAAAAAAGAAAGAAAAAAAATCACTGATGTATTTTACTGTATCTGTAAATTTATTTTTGTATAGTGTAGTAGACATTGAGCTGCAAAATAATTCCTGAATTATTAATCCCAGTAAGCGGTATTTTTGTTACAATGTTACATGAATTGATCTCTCTAGTGTTCACTGGGCAGTGCAGTAGTCTGTGTATTTGTTAAGTTTTGTGTGTCATCCCAGGCCAAAGTTTGATTTTGTCAGAAAAGAATAAGTTTTTGACAAAAACATTTTATTTTGACCTGGAAGTTTGAGGTTTGTACAAGCTGGTGCATAGTTTTGAGATTGTGTTTATAGTTGTGAGAAAATGTTGAATTGTTTCATTTCAACTAGATTAAAAGTTTGAAAGACAAATTTTTGCTGGCATGTCATGAAGCCAACTTCAAATCTTGTTTAAAAAACATAAATAGTTTGGTCAGTTAGGCCAGAATATAGATGTTCTGGGTGATTGCTAAAGTGTTGCTAGGTGGTTGCTAGGAGATTCTGGGTGGTTGCTAGGCTCTTGCTGCAATTGCTGGGGTGTTGCTAGAATATGTAGTTGATAGGCTGTTCTGGGTGAACACACACAGACATTCCCACATCTGATAATAACAGAAACTCAAAAATTGTTTGCAAAAAACAAGTTATTATTGTTCTTTAACTTGCACTAAAATATGTTTTATGCCATCGAAGTAGCCTGTGTAATATTAATAAAATTTCTCATCTCCTTTAGTGATACAAGGTCAGACTCATTTTAAATCTGTTGATGTTTTTCATATAGTGCCTTTACTTGGTGCCATGATAGATATTGAAATCTTGTTATATATTTTGGCAATGCAATGTTTGTGAACACAATTGTGTATGTCAGGCCATAAATCTCCAAAAACTATGCATTGGCGCTTGCTTTGGTGTTGCCACCCTTCATAAACCTCATGCCACCCCTTTGCCACCCTATAAATAATTTTCTAGATCCGCCCCTGTCCCAGAGGCACTGGCCGAGATGAAGCTGTTCTCGGCGGTTACAGATGCACTGAACGGCCGCTGACGCACTCGAGATCGCATCTCCGAAAACGTCAAAACAAAATGTAAAATAGGCGCTGTTATTAAATATGAGTCACATATTTCAGGTATAAACAACTACATTCTCACCTAAAAAACTATTTAAATTACAGTTTTTGGTACAAGATGTAGTATTTGTTAAAATTACGGTTGATTTGATCGGCCGCCATGACGGTCACTTCACGCGGAGTGATACAAACGGTGAAAAGGCAGTAGGAGTGCTGTTATCACTGAAATATCGCATGGCTATCAGCCAATCACATTCGAGAACCAGACAGAACTGTTGTATAAATATACCGGCGGCCGATCAAATCAACCGTAATTTTTACAAATACTACTTCTTGTACCACGAACTGTAGTTTTAATAGTTTTTTAGGCGACAATGTAGTTGTTTATACCTGAAATATGTGACTCATATTTAATAACAGCGCCTATTTTACAATTTGTTTTGACGTTTTCTGAGATGCGATCTCTAGTGCTTCAGGGGCTACTGTAACCGCAGAGAACAGCTTCATCTCGGCCAGTGCCTCTGGGATTTGCCGCTGGCTCTTATAGTGGTTAAACACGAGACATAATTCAATTTGAGTACATAGTATAATAATAAACGTTATAATAAATTGATAATAATAAACGTTACGTTACATCCTTATATAGCATATTGGCTACAACTAGACGGGACATATCAGACTCTTCTCCGCTCTTTAAATACGTAAAACATTAAACTTTATAAACATATGTTTTTTTTTGAGTAAAGAAAACGCTTTACAATTTTTTTTTTTTCAAACATCAGATCTTTATTTACCTTTGCATTGCACAGAGATGTCCAAACTGCGTGCGCACTTCCTTCAGGAGGTGAGGCGGATTGATGAGGTTTGCTTGACAGTTTGAGGATCCAATGGAGTTAGGAGGTTTTGTCACAAGCTCTTTAAAATCCTTTTCATTCGTTAAATATTTGTAAAACCCACATACAAGCGTAAATGGTGACCTATTTTTATTTTTTTTTAATAACTAGTGCTTTATGTTTGACTGAACTGTACAATTGTGCTTATTTGTTGTTCAATAAATATTATTTTATATAAATATGTCCATTAAGTAATATGGATTGAGTGATATACAGCCATATCGCACGGCTACTCGTGTGATATTGCTCATATATAATTATTAGGATTTAGTTTGATTATTAGGATCTTTGGTCTGGTTTTTATACAATTCACCAAAAAATTATCTATAACCATTAATAGTAAATATTGTAAAACAGTTCAAACCAATATGCCTCTTATGTGGTAGGCCTAACAAAGTATGACTGTACAAAAATTAAAACAACATAAGTATAAGATAAGATAAATAAAATAGCATTTAACAATTTTTTTTTTTTACATTTGTTATTGAATTTAACGTTTTCATTTGCACATGCTGTTTATGCATATTCAACTTATTTGAATTAACTATTAACTATTTTTGTTATTTTGCATTTTAGACACATTTTAAGCACAAAGTTGCAAGTGTATTATTATTTATATATATATATATATATATATATATATATATATATATATATATATATATATATATATATATATATATATATAATTTTATTTTATTTATTTTTTTTTGAGCATACCTTCACAACAGGATATAGTTTAGAGACATGCCTAGTTTAGAGACCACGATTGTGTGTGGAAATACTGTGTTGTGACTGCGGAACTTTTGGGGACGTTTAAATTTGTGCAAAACAATCCCGCACCATGTTGAGGCCCTGTTATAAAACGCATATAAAAAGTATTACTTTAATTTAACATGAATAGTTAGTATGTTACTACCTTGCAAACAATAACGATGTTTCTTTTGATAGGCTATATGCACGGTTAGTTCCTGGTTGTCGTTAAGCCAGCTCGGGCATTTCTGGTGAACTGTTAGCTGTTTATTCTGTACTCGCTATACATAAAACCATCAATGGTTGAGTTTTTAATGTTGTATTCACATTTTTATGTAGTTATCACATTTACCTAATTTGCCAATAAACCAGTTTTATTGATTGCAATAAAAACAAAGCTATTGGGACCATTTAAAAACGTTTAAAGACGCACACAAATTTTTTCCCCAGCGCTTCAAATGTTATTTTTGATGTGATGACCGCAATCATTATTTGTTCATCCTTCTGAGATTGTATCCATTGTAAAACCGAACTTTTAAAAATGTAGGAAATTCAATATTTGATTGGAAACATTTACAGGTGCTGGTCATATAATTAGAATATCATCAAAAAGATTTATTTCACTAATTCCATTAAAAAAGTTAAACTTGTATATTATATATTTATTCATTACACACAGACTGATATATTTCAAATTTTATTTCTTTTCATTTTGATGATTATAACTGACAACGAGGAATTTCCCAAATTCAGTATCTCAGAAAATTAGAATATTGTGAAAAGGTTCAATATCGAAGACACCTGGTGCCACACTCTAATCAGCTAATTAACTCAAAACACCTGCAAAGGCCTTCAAATGGTCTCTCAGTCTAGTTCTGTAGGCTACACAATCATGGGGAAGACTGCTGACTTGACAGTTGTCCAAAAGACGACCATTGACCATAGACAGTAAAAGAAATGGACACAGCGACCCCATTGTAACTCAAATGAGTCAAGTGAAGCCCATTTTTAGCGATTTTTAGCACTTCCGTTTCTGACGCGCAGACTCACACTAAGCTTGATGATGTCTGCAACCTGTCTGACAGATGTAAATCTTCTAGTAGCTGTGCGTGCAAACTGCCATCGTTAATCTTGCAGAGACGGCGAGCTTGAGCGGGGAGTTCTTTGGCGTGAGTGAGCAGGAGTAAGTATTCTGATTAATTATTTTGTATAGTATTTTAAAATGTAACGCCAGTACGCCATATTAAGATAATCTCCCCGATTGCCTGCGAGCTTCTCCTCCTGACTGTACGGTAATTTCTCTACTGTGCGACAGAGAGTCGAGTGGTTATGACGCAATCGTTAGCTTATTTTTACAAAACTGTTTCTACAGGGCCATAATGTAACATAGAAGGTAATGGAGCCCTTTATACATTGTTGTGTATCTTTGGAAATAAATAATGGACAAATGGATTCTTTAAACGCCTCAGATGTAAAGTTATTCACTGTCAAAGTGACTCCAAAATGAATGGGAGTCAATGGGGATGCTAACGCAAGTGAAGTTCTGCTACAAGATGGCAGCACGCGGCCGACTTCAACTTCCGGTCGACTTCCTTGGGCACTGCCATTGACACCTTGCACAAGGAGGGCAAGACACAAAAGGTCATTGCAAAAGAGGCTGGCTGTTCACAGAGCTATGTGTCCAAGCACATTAAAAGAGGGTAAGGGAAGGAAAAGATGTGGTAGAAAAAAGTGTACAAGCAATAGGGATAACCACACCCTGGAGAGGATTGTGAAACAAAACCCATTCAAAAATGTGGGGGAGATTCACAAAGAGTGGACTGCGGCTGGAGTCAGTGCTTAAAGAACCACTACACACAGACATATGCAAGACATGGGTTTCAGCTGTCGCATTCCTTGTGTCAAGCCACTCTTGAACAATAGACAGCGTCAGAAGCATCTCACCTGGGCTAAAGACAAAAAGGACTGGACTGCTGCTGAGTGGTCCAAAGTTATGTTCTCTGATGAAAGTAAATTTTGCATTTCCTTTGGAAATCGGGGTCCCAGAGTTTGGAAGAAGAGAGGAGAGGCACACAATCCACGTTGCTTGAGGTCCAGTGTAAAGTTTTCACAGTCAGTGATGGTTTGGGGTGCTTTGTAATCTGGTGGTGTTGGTCCACTGTGTTTTCTGAGGTCCAAGGTCAACGCAGCCGTATACCAGGAAGTTTTAGAGCACTTCATGCTTCCTGCTGCTGACCAACTTTATGGAGATGCAGATTTCATTTTCCAACAGGACTTGGCACCTGCACACAGTTTCAAAACTACCAGTACCTGGTTTAAGGACCATAGTATCCCTGTTCTTAATTGGCCCGCAAACTCACCTGACCTTAACTCCATAGAAAATCTATGGGGTATTGTGAAGAGCAAGATGCGAAGAAGAGCAACAATGCAGAAGTGCTGAAGGCCACTGTCAGAGCAACCTGGGCTCTCATAACACCTGAGCAGTGCCACAGACTGCTCGACTCCATGCCACGCCGCATTGCTGCAGTAATTCAGGCAAAAAGAGCCCCAACTAAGTATTGAGTGCTGTACATGGTCATACTTTTCATGTTCGTACTTTTCAGTTGTCCACGATTTCTAAAAATCCTTTCTTTGTATTGGTCTTAAGTAATATTCTAATTTTCTGAGATTTTTGAATTTGGGATTTTCCTTAGTTGTCAGTTATAATCATCAAAACTAAAAGAAATAAACATTTGAAATATATCAGTCTGTGTGTAATGATTGAATATAATATACAAGTTTCATTTGTTGAATGGAATTAGTGAAATTCTAATTGTATGACCAGCACCTGTATTTAAAAATAAGAGACAATAGTTACCACTTTAACCAGCAGGTGGCGGCAAAGTAGCATTTATTTGTTCATAAGTAATTTCCTCTAAACGCTTTTGTAATCACAGCAGCTGTCTGTCAGTGCAGTGTGAGATCAATGATTTCAGCAGTGATTTCAAGGAACTTTGCTACCGTATCATGGCTGCAGCAGGCGCAATGATATTATGCAGCGTCTCTCACAAACGTCTCCATGGTTGCAAGGCACGTTCCCTGTGCAAGCAGGGGCTCACAGGCACTGCGTAATATCATTGCACTGCTGCAGCCATGGAACGGCAGCAAAGTTCCTTGCAGCAAAGTTCCTTGATTATTACGCCTGAATGAGAATATAGTTCCTAGCCATATCAGCCTAGAAAATCACAACTTTTTATTTTCCGTCGGTCTTAGTACACGATTTAACTACAGAAGAGTCAAGTTTTAAATAGGAAAAATATCAAAACTCTTTGGTCATTTTTAAGCGCGATGCTAACAGTCTAATCAGATTCAATGAACTATGCTAAGCTATGCTAAAAGTGGTACCGCCAGAACCGGAGATCGGCTGAATGGATTAAAAAAAGGGTAAAACTCAACTGTTTAACTCTAGGGGAGTTGGAAAATTAGCCTATTTTCAAAAAAAGTGGAGTGTTCCTTTAAAAGATATTATGTTATTAGTTCCTCAAAGCTGTGCTATTGTTCAGAGATGGACTTTATTGAAATGCAAATTAGATGTCATGATTTGATGATGGGGGTGAACTCATTTGAGATGCCAATTTGAAATATCACACATTAAAAAAATAATATAAAATATAGCTGCGAGCAGCGATGGCGGGCCCAAGCCCGGTGGCACCGCCACCCCGGTGGCTTCAGGGCAACTGTGCACAGCGGGCAATAGGCACTTAAAGCGGTTAAACATCAAAGGACTATGTCAAATTCACTCCACATTTACTGCACTACAAGGTGCCGTTATAGAGCCCCTCCTCCCTGCCCATTTTCAAAGGATTACATGTGCCAAGTTTTAACATTATTCTGATGAATTTTGAAGCAAATCAGGTAAAAATAAGAGTGTGATCTCAAAGCATTTCAAAAAGTGATACACTTCCTGCTGCCATTTGGTGGCGCTATAACTTATCACAATAGTCACATCCATGTGATCAGACTACTACAACCAACACACTCGTGAAGTTTCATAAAGATCAATATATGTATGCAGACGTTTCTCGCCATAAATTCGTTGCCTCGCCACGGCCAAACCGTTTGAGATATCCAAAATCCGTTTGCAATTAAACAACTTCAATGTGTAAGCAACAAGTTAAAAAAAGCTTGGTGTAAATTGGATAAACCCTGTAGGAGTAGTAGTATAAAATTCATAGCCTGTTTTTTCAAAAAATTAACATTCAAACCAAAATAGCTGACTTCCTGTTGGTCGGAGCTAATGAATGTAAATTAGAAAATTGTCCGGCTTGATGAGAATAATATGTGTACCGAGTTTGGTGACTGTAGGAAAAACTAACCCCCCCACTTTTGTCAAAAGGTGGCGCTACTGAGCCCCTCCACCACGCCCATTTCTATGGCTTTGTCCATGTCTACTGGTTGACAATATTGATGTGTGTGTCGAGTTTCATGCAATTTGAAGCATGTTAAGAGCCTCAAAAACACTCAAGAATATTATTACAGTTTGACCTGTTGCCATGGCAACAATATTTCAAATATCAAAAATCCTGTCATAGGTCTACATCTGCTGTGTATTGACATTACACTGATGAAGTTTGAAGCAAATCAGGTAAAAATAAGAGGGTGATCTCAAAACATTTCAAAAAGTGATACACTTCCTGCTGCCAGTTGGTGGCGCTATAACTTTGACTCACAATAGTCACATCCATGTGATCAGACTCCTATAACGAACACACTCGTGAAGTTTCATAAAGATCAATATATGTATTAAGACGTTATAACACATTTCCTGTTTCCTTTTTCTCGCCATAAATTCGTTGCCTCGCCACGGCCAAACCGTTCGAGATATCAAAAATCCCCTGGCAATTTTTAATCATCAGTGTCTTGACTTCATGCTGACCGAGTTTGGTGGCGATCGGATTAATCGTCTAGGAGGAGTATATCAAATTCCAGAGCATGCGTTTTTCAAACAACCCTTAATAGCTGACTTCCTGTTGGCGTGGCGATTAACTTAGAGCGCGAAAGTTGTTCGGCCCGATGAGGTCTATATGTGTACCGAGTTTCATACTAATACGTGCAAGCATGTTTAATATATGGACCAAATTTTCAGACTTTTTTCAAGGGGGCGCTGTCGAGCCCCCCTGCCACGCCCGGGTACCAGCCTCTCCGGCGTCCTAATGGCCGCGGATTCCAATGTGTGTGCCAATTTTCAAGAGTTTTTGAGCATGTTAAGGCCCCCAAAAAGCCCCGGAAGACGGAAAAAAAAATAAATAAATAAATAAATAAATATAGCTGCGAGCAGCGATGGCGGGCCCAAGCCCGGTGGCACCGCCACCCCGGTGGCTTCAGGGCAACTGTGCACAGCGGGCAATAGGCACTTAAAACGGTTAAACATCAAAGGACTATGTCAAATTCACTCCACATTTACTGCACTACAAGGTGCCGTTATAGAGCCCCTCCTCCCTGCCCATTTTCAAAGGATTACATGTGCCAAGTTTTAACATTATTCTGATGAATTTTGAAGCAAATCAGGTAAAAATAAGAGGGTGATCTCAATGTATGCTGAAAGTGACACATTTTCTGCTTCCAGTTGGTGGCGCTATGACTTTGAATCACAATAGTCAAATCCATGTGATCAGCCTTGTACAACGAAGACTAAGCCAAAGTTTCATCAAAATCAATTAATGTATGCAGAAGTTATAACACTTTGTTTCCCTTTTCTTGCCATAAATTCGTTGCCTCGCCACGGCCAAACCGTTTGAGATATCCAAAATCCGTTTGCAATTAAACAACTTCAATGTGTTAGCAACAAGTTAAAAAAAGCTTGGTGTAAATTGGATAAACCCTGTAGGAGTAGTAGTATAAAATTCATAGCCTGTTTTTTCAAAAAATTAACATTCAAACCAAAATAGCTGACTTCCTGTTGGTCGGAGCTAATGAATGTAAATTAGAAAATTGTCCGGCTTGATGAGAACAATATGTGTACCGAGTTTGGTGACTGTAGGAAAAACTAACCCCCACTTTTGTCAAAAGGTGGCGCTACTGAGCCCCTCCACCACGCCCATTTCTATGGCTTTGTCCATGTCTACTGGTTGACAATATTGATGTGTGTGTCGAGTTTCATGCAATTTGAAGCATGTTAAGAGCCTCAAAAACACTCAAGAATATTATTACAGTTTGACCTGTTGCCATGGCAACAATATTTCAAATATCAAAAATCCTGTCATAGGTCTACATCTGCTGTGTATTGACATTACACTGATGAAGTTTGAAGCAAATCAGGTAAAAATAAGAGGGTGATCTCAAAGCATTTTAAAAGTGATACACTTCTTGCTGCCATTTGGTGGCGCTATAACTTTGACTCACAATAGTTACATCCATGTGATCAGACTACTACAACCAACACACTCCTGAAGTTTCATAAACATCAATCAATGTATGCAGAAGTTATAACACATTTCCTGTTTCCCTTTTCTCGCCATAAATTCGTTGCCTCGCCACGGCCAAACCGTTTGAGATATCCAAAATCCGTTTGCATTTAAACAACTTCAATGTGTTCGCAACAAGTTAAAAAAAGCTTGGTGTAAATTGGATAAACCCTGTAGGAGTAGTAGTATAAAATTCATAGCCTGTTTTTTCAAAAAATTAACATTCAAACCAAAATAGCTGACTTCCTGTTGGTCGGAGCTAATGAATGTAAATTAGAAAATTGTCCGGCTTGATGAGAATAATATGTGTACCGAGTTTGGTGACTGTAGGAAAAACTAACCCCAGAACTTTTGTCAAAAGGTGGCGCTACTGAGCCCCTCCACCACGCCCATTTCTATGGCTTTGTCCATGTCTACTGGTTGACAATATTGATGTGTGTGTCGAGTTTCATGCAATTTGAAGCATGTTAAGAGCCTCAAAAACACTCAAGAATATTATTACAGTTTGACCTGTTGCCATGGCAACAATATTTCAAATATCAAAAATCCTGTCATAGGTCTACATCTGCTGTGTATTGACATTACACTGATGAAGTTTGAAGCAAATCAGGTAAAAATAAGAGGGTGATCTCAAAGCATTTCAAAAAGTGATACACTTCCTGCTGCCAGTTGGTGGCGCTATAACTTTGACTCACAATAGTCACATCCATGTGATCAGACTCATATAACGAACACACTCGTGAAGTTTCATAAAGATCAATATATGTATTAAGACATTATAACACATTTCCTGTTTCCTTTTTCTCGCCATAAATTCGTTGCCTCGCCACGGCCAAACCGTTCGAGATATCAAAAATCCCCTGGCAATTTTTAATCATCAGTGTCTTGACTTCATGCTGACCGAGTTTGGTGGCGATCGGATTAATCGTCTAGGAGGAGTATATCAAATTCCAGAGCATGCGTTTTTCAAACAACCCTTAATAGCTGACTTCCTGTTGGCGTGGCGATTAACTTAGAGCGCGAAAGTTGTTCGGCCCGATGAGGTCTATATGTGTACCGAGTTTCATACTAATACGTGCAAGCATGTTTAATATATGGACCAAATTTTCAGACTTTTTTCAAGGGGGCGCTGTCGAGCCCCCCTGCCACGCCCGGGTACCAGCCTCTCCGGCGTCCTAATGGCCGCGGATTCCAATGTGTGTGCCAATTTTCAAGAGTTTTTGAGCATGTTAAGGCCCCCAAAAAGCCCCGGAAGACGGAAAAAAAAAAAAATAAAATAAATAAATAAATAAATAAATAAATAATAAATATAGCTGCGAGCAGCGATGGCGGGCCCAAGCCCGGTGGCACCGCCACCCCGGTGGCTTCAGGGCAACTGTGCACAGCGGGCAATAGGCACTTAAAACGGTTAAACATCAAAGGACTATGTCAAATTCACTCCACATTTACTGCACTACAAGGTGCCGCTATAGACCCCTTCCTCCCTGCCCATTTTCAAAGGATTACATGTGCCAAGTTTTAACATTACACTGATGAAGTTTGAAGCAAATCAGGTAAAAATAAGAGGGTGATCTCAAAGCATTTTAAAAGTGATACACTTCTTGCTGCCATTTGGTGGCGCTATAACTTTGACTCACAATAGTTACATCCATGTGATCAGACTACTACAACCAACACACTCCTGAAGTTTCATAAACATCAATCAATGTATGCAGAAGTTATAACACATTTCCTGTTTCCCTTTTCTCGCCATAAATTCGTTGCCTCGCCACGGCCAAACCGTTTGAGATATCCAAAATCCGTTTGCAATTAAACAACTTCAATGTGTTAGCAACAAGTTAAAAAAAGCTTGGTGTAAATTGGATAAACCCTGTAGGAGTAGTAGTATAAAATTCATAGCCTGTTTTTTCAAAAAATTAACATTCAAACCAAAATAGCTGACTTCCTGTTGGTCGGAGCTAATGAATGTAAATTAGAAAATTGTCCGGCTTGATGAGAATAATATGTGTACCGAGTTTGGTGACTGTAGGAAAAACTAACCCCCCCACTTTTGTCAAAAGGTGGCGCTACTGAGCCCCTCCACCACGCCCATTTCTATGGCTTTGTCCATGTCTACTGGTTGACAATATTGATGTGTGTGTCGAGTTTCATGCAATTTGAAGCATGTTAAGAGCCTCAAAAACACTCAAGAATATTATTACAGTTTGACCTGTTGCCATGGCAACAATATTTCAAATATCAAAAATCCTGTCATAGGTCTACATCTGCTGTGTATTGACATTACACTGATGAAGTTTGAAGCAAATCAGGTAAAAATAAGAGGGTGATCTCAAAACATTTCAAAAAGTGATACACTTCCTGCTGCCAGTTGGTGGCGCTATAACTTTGACTCACAATAGTCACATCCATGTGATCAGACTCCTATAACGAACACACTCGTGAAGTTTCATAAAGATCAATATATGTATTAAGACGTTATAACACATTTCCTGTTTCCTTTTTCTCGCCATAAATTCGTTGCCTCGCCACGGCCAAACCGTTCGAGATATCAAAAATCCCCTGGCAATTTTTAATCATCAGTGTCTTGACTTCATGCTGACCGAGTTTGGTGGCGATCGGATTAATCGTCTAGGAGGAGTATATCAAATTCCAGAGCATGCGTTTTTCAAACAACCCTTAATAGCTGACTTCCTGTTGGCGTTGCGATTAACTTAGAGCGCGAAAGTTGTTCGGCCCGATGAGGTCTATATGTGTACCGAGTTTCATACTAATACGTGCAAGCATGTTTAATATATGGACCAAATTTTCAGACTTTTTTCAAGGGGGCGCTGTCGAGCCCCCCTGCCACGCCCGGGTACCAGCCTCTCTGGCGTCCTAATGGCCGCGGATTCCAATGTGTGTGCCAATTTTCAAGAGTTTTTGAGCATGTTAAGGCCCCCAAAAAGCCCCGGAAGACGGAAAAAAAAATAAAAAATATAGCTGCGAGCAGCGATGGCGGGCCCAAGCCCGGTGGCACCGCCACCCCGGTGGCTTCAGGGCAACTGTGCACAGCGGGCAATAGGCACTTAAAACGGTTAAACATCAAAGGACTATGTCAAATTCACTCCACATTTACTGCACTACAAGGTGCCGCTATAGACCCCTTCCTCCCTGCCCATTTTCAAAGGATTACATGTGCCAAGTTTTAACATTATTCTGATGAATTTTGAAGCAAATCAGGTAAAAATAAGAGGGTGATCTCAATGTATGCTGAAAGTGACACATTTTCTACTTCCAGTTGGTGGCGCTATGACTTTGAATCACAATAGTCAAATCCATGTGATCAGCCTTGTACAACGAAGACTAAGCCAAAGTTTCATCAAAATCAATTAATGTATGCAGAAGTTATAACACTTTGTTTCCCTTTTCTTGCCATAAATTCGTTGCCTCGCCACGGCCAAACCGTTTGAGATATCCAAAATCCGTTTGCAATTAAACAACTTCAATGTGTTAGCAACAAGTTAAAAAAAGCTTGGTGTAAATTGGATAAACCCTGTAGGAGTAGTAGTATAAAATTCATAGCCTGTTTTTTCAAAAAATTAACATTCAAACCAAAATAGCTGACTTCCTGTTGGTCGGAGCTAATGAATGTAAATTAGAAAATTGTCCGGCTTGATGAGAATAATATGTGTACCGAGTTTGGTGACTGTAGGAAAAACTAACCCCCACTTTTGTCAAAAGGTGGCGCTACTGAGCCCCTCCACCACGCCCATTTCTATGGCTTTGTCCATGTCTACTGGTTGACAATATTGATGTGTGTGTCGAGTTTCATGCAATTTGAAGCATGTTAAGAGCCTCAAAAACACTCAAGAATATTATTACAGTTTGACCTGTTGCCATGGCAACAATATTTCAAATATCAAAAATCCTGTCATAGGTCTACATCTGCTGTGTATTGACATTACACTGATGAAGTTTGAAGCAAATCAGGTAAAAATAAGAGGGTGATCTCAAAGCATTTTAAAAGTGATACACTTCTTGCTGCCATTTGGTGGCGCTATAACTTTGACTCACAATAGTTACATCCATGTGATCAGACTACTACAACCAACACACTCCTGAAGTTTCATAAACATCAATCAATGTATGCAGAAGTTATAACACATTTCCTGTTTCCCTTTTCTCGCCATAAATTCGTTGCCTCGCCACGGCCAAACCGTTTGAGATATCCAAAATCCGTTTGCAATTAAACAACTTCAATGTGTTCGCAACAAGTTAAAAAAAGCTTGGTGTAAATTGGATAAACCCTGTAGGAGTAGTAGTATAAAATTCATAGCCTGTTTTTTCAAAAAATTAACATTCAAACCAAAATAGCTGACTTCCTGTTGGTCGGAGCTAATGAATGTAAATTAGAAAATTGTCCGGCTTGATGAGAATAATATGTGTACCGAGTTTGGTGACTGTAGGAAAAACTAACCCCCACTTTTGTCAAAAGGTGGCGCTACTGAGCCCCTCCACCACGCCCATTTCTATGGCTTTGTCCATGTCTACTGGTTGACAATATTGATGTGTGTGTCGAGTTTCATGCAATTTGAAGCATGTTAAGAGCCTCAAAAACACTCAAGAATATTATTACAGTTTGACCTGTTGCCATGGCAACAATATTTCAAATATCAAAAATCCTGTCATAGGTCTACATCTGCTGTGTATTGACATTACACTGATGAAGTTTGAAGCAAATCAGGTAAAAATAAGAGGGTGATCTCAAAACATTTCAAAAAGTGATACACTTCCTGCTGCCAGTTGGTGGTGCTATAACTTTGACTCACAATAGTCACATCCATGTGATCAGACTCCTATAACGAACACACTCGTGAAGTTTCATAAAGATCAATATATGTATTAAGACGTTATAACACATTTCCTGTTTCCTTTTTCTTGCCATAAATTTGTTGCCTCGCCACGGCCAAACCGTTCGAGATATCAAAAATCCCCTGGCAATTTTTAATCATCAGTGTCTTGACTTCATGCTGACCGAGTTTGGTGGCGATCGGATTAATCGTCTAGGAGGAGTATATCAAATTCCAGAGCATGCGTTTTTCAAACAACCCTTAATAGCTGACTTCCTGTTGGCGTGGCGATTAACTTAGAGCGCGAAAGTTGTTCGGCCCGATGAGGTCTATATGTGTACCGAGTTTCATACTAATACGTGCAAGCATGTTTAATATATGGACCAAATTTTCAGACTTTTTTCAAGGGGGCGCTGTCGAGCCCCCCTGCCACGCCCGGGTACCAGCCTCTCCGGCGTCCTAATGGCCGCGGATTCCAATGTGTGTGCCAATTTTCAAGAGTTTTTGAGCATGTTAAGGCCCCCAAAAAGCCCCGGAAGACGGAAAAAAAAAAAAAAAAATAAATAAATAAATAATAATCCTTAGAAGAACAAGAGGGCCCTGCGCGAATTTTCGCTTGGGCCCTAATAATCCTTAGAAGAACAAGAGGGCCCTGCGCGCTTAATTCGCTTGGGCCCTAATAATCCTTAGAAGAACAAGAGGGCCCTGCGCGAATTTTCGCTTGGGCCCTAATAATAAATATAGCTGCGAGCAGCGATGGCGGGCCCAAGCCCGGTGGCACTGCCACCCCGGTGGCTTCAGGGCAACTGTGCACAGCGGGCAATAGGCACTTAAAACGGTTAAACATCAAAGGACTATGTCAAATTCACTCCACATTTACTGCACTACAAGGTGCCGTTATAGAGCCCCTCCTCCCTGCCCATTTTCAAAGGATTACATGTGCCAAGTTTTAACATTATTTTGATGAATTTTGAAGCAAATCAGGTAAAAATAAGAGGGTGATCTCAATGTATGCTGAAAGTGACACATTTTCTGCTTCCAGTTGGTGGCGCTATGACTTTGAATCACAATAGTCAAATCCATGTGATCAGCCTTGTACAACGAAGACTAAGCCAAAGTTTCATCAAAATCAATTAATGTATGCAGAAGTTATAACACTTTGTTTCCCTTTTCTTGCCAAAAATTCGTTGCCTCGCCACGGCCAAACCGTTTGAGATATCCAAAATCCGTTTGCAATTAAACAACTTCAATGTGTTAGCAACAAGTTAAAAAAAGCTTGGTGTAAATTGGATAAACCCTGTAGGAGTAGTAGTATAAAATTCATAGCCTGTTTTTTCAAAAAATTAACATTTAAACAAAAATAGCCGACTTCCTGTTGGTCGGAGCTAATGAATGTAAATTAGAAAATTGTCCGGCTTGATGAGATCAATATATGTACCAAGTTTGGTGACTGTAGGAAAAACTAACCCCCCCACTTTTGTCAAAAGGTGGCGCTACTGAGCCCCTCCACCACGCCCATTTCTATGGCTTTGTCCATGTCTACTGGTTGACAATATTAATGTGTGTGTCGAGTTTCATGCAAATTGAAGCATGTTAAGAGCCTCAAAAACACTCAAGAATATTATTACAGTTTGACCTGTCGCCATGGCAACGATATTTCAAATATCAAAAATCCTGTCATAGGTCTACATCTGCTGTGTATTGACATTACACTGATGAAGTTTGAAGCAAATCAGGTAAAAATAAGAGGGTGATCTCAAAGCATTTTAAAAGTGATACACTTCTTGCTGCCATTTGGTGGCGCTATAACTTTGACTCACAATAGTTACATCCATGTGATCAGACTACTACAACCAACACACTCCTGAAGTTTCATAAACATCAATCAATGTATGCAGAAGTTATAACACATTTCCTGTTTCCCTTTTCTCGCCATAAATTCGTTGCCTCGCCACGGCCAAACCGTTTGAGATATCCAAAATCCGTTTGCAATTAAACAACTTCAATGTGTTCGCAACAAGTTAAAAAAAGCTTGGTGTAAATTGGATAAACCCTGTAGGAGTAGTAGTATAAAATTCATAGCCTGTTTTTTCAAAAAATTAACATTCAAACCAAAATAGCTGACTTCCTGTTGGTCGGAGCTAATGAATGTAAATTAGAAAATTGTCCGGCTTGATGAGAACAATATGTGTACCGAGTTTGGTGACTGTAGGAAAAACTAACCCCCCCACTTTTGTCAAAAGGTGGCGCTACTGAGCCCCTCCACCACGCCCATTTCTATGGCTTTGTCCATGTCTACTGGATGACAATATTGATGTGTGTGTCGAGTTTCATGCAATTTGAAGCATGTTAAGAGCCTCAAAAACACTCAAGAATATTATTACAGTTTGACCTGTTGCCATGGCAACAATATTTCAAATATCAAAAATCCTGTCATAGGTCTACATCTGCTGTGTATTGACATTACACTGATGAAGTTTGAAGCAAATCAGGTAAAAATAAGAGGGTGATCTCAAAACATTTCAAAAAGTGATACACTTCCTGCTGCCAGTTGGTGGCGCTATAACTTTGACTCACAATAGTCACATCCATGTGATCAGACTCCTATAACGAACACACTCGTGAAGTTTCATAAACATCAATATATGTATGCAGACGTTATAACACATTTCCTGTTTCCTTTTTCTCGCCATAAATTCGTTGCCTCGCCACGGCCAAACCGTTCGAGATATCAAAAATCCCCTGGCAATTTTTAATCATCAGTGTCTTGACTTCATGCTGACCGAGTTTGGTGGCGATCGGATTAATCGTCTAGGAGGAGTATATCAAATTCCAGAGCATGCGTTTTTCAAACAACCCTTAATAGCTGACTTCCTGTTGGCGTGGTGTTTAACTTAGAGCACGAAAGTTGTTCGGCCCGATGAGGTCTATATGTGTACTGAGTTTCATACTAATACGTGCAAGCGTGTTTAATATATGGACCAAATTTTCAGACTTTTTTCAAGGGGGCGCTGTCGAGCCCCCCTGCCACGCCCGGGTACCAGCCTCTCCGGCGTCCGAATGGCCGCGGATTCCAATGTGTGTGCCAATTTTCAAGAGTTTTTGAGCATGTTAAGGCCCCCAAAAAGCCCCGGAAGACGAAAAAAAAATAAAAATAAAAAATAAATAAATAAATATAGCTGCGAGCAGCGATGGTGGGCCCAAGCCCGGTGGCACCGCCACCCCGGTGGCTTCAGGGCAACTGTGCACAGCGGGCAATAGGCACTTAAAACGGTTAAACATCAAAGGACTATGTCAAATTCACTCCACATTTACTGCACTACAAGGTGCCGTTATAGAACCCCTCCTCCCTGCCCATTTTCAAAGGATTACATGTGCCAAGTTTTAACATTATTCTGATGAATTTTGAAGCAAATCAGGTAAAAATAAGAGGGTGATCTCAATGTATGCTGAAAGTGACACATTTTCTGCTTCCAGTTGGTGGCGCTATGACTTTGAATCACAATAGTCAAATCCATGTGATCAGCCTTGTACAACGAAGACTAAGCCAAAGTTTCATCAAAATCAATTAATGTATGCAGAAGTTATAACACTTTGTTTCCCTTTTCTTGCCATAAATTCGTTGCCTCGCCACGGCCAAACCGTTTGAGATATCCAAAATCCGTTTGCAATTAAACAACTTCAATGTGTTCGCAACAAGTTAAAAAAAGCTTGGTGTAAATTGGATAAACCCTGTAGGAGTAGTAGTATAAAATTCATAGCCTGTTTTTTCAAAAAATTAACATTCAAACCAAAATAGCTGACTTCCTGTTGGTTGGAGCTAATGAATGTAAATTAGAAAATTGTCCGGCTTGATGAGAATAATATGTGTACCGAGTTTGGTGACTGTAGGAAAAACTAACCCCCACTTTTGTCAAAAGGTGGCGCTACTGAGCCCCTCCACCACGCCCATTTCTATGGCTTTGTCCATGTCTACTGGTTGACAATATTGATGTGTGTGTCGAGTTTCATGCAATTTGAAGCATGTTAAGAGCCTCAAAAACACTCAAGAATATTATTACAGTTTGACCTGTTGCCATGGCAACAATATTTCAAATATCAAAAATCCTGTCATAGGTCTACATCTGCTGTGTATTGACATTACACTGATGAAGTTTGAAGCAAATCAGGTAAAAATAAGAGGGTGATCTCAAAACATTTCAAAAAGTGATACACTTCCTGCTGCCAGTTGGTGGCGCTATAACTTTGACTCACAATAGTCACATCCATGTGATCAGACTTCTATAACGAACACACTCGTGAAGTTTCATAAAGATCAATATATGTATTAAGACGTTATAACACATTTCCTGTTTCCTTTTTCTCGCCATAAATTCGTTGCCTCGCCACGGCCAAACCGTTCGAGATATCAAAAATCCCCTGGCAATTTTTAATCATCAGTGTCTTGACTTCATGCTGACCGAGTTTGGTGGCGATCGGATTAATCGTCTAGGAGGAGTATATCAAATTCCAGAGCATGCGTTTTTCAAACAACCCTTAATAGCTGACTTCCTGTTGGCGTGGCGATTAACTTAGAGCGCGAAAGTTGTTCGGCCCGATGAGGTCTATATGTGTACCGAGTTTCATACTAATACGTGCAAGCATGTTTAATATATGGACCAAATTTTCAGACTTTTTTCAAGGGGGCGCTGTCGAGCCCCTGCCACGCCCGGGTACCAGCCTCTCCGGCGTCCTAATGGCCGCGGATTCCAATGTGTGTGCCAATTTTCAAGAGTTTTTGAGCATGTTAAGGCCCCCAAAAAGCCCCGGAAGACGGAAAAAAAATAAAAAAATTAAAAAAAATAAATAAATATAGCTGCGAGCAGCGATGGCGGGCCCAAGCCCGGTGGCACCGCCACCCCGGTGGCTTCAGGGCAACTGTGCACAGCGGGCAATAGGCACTTAAAACGGTTAAACATCAAAGGACTATGTCAAATTCACTCCACATTTACTGCACTACAAGGTGCCGTTATAGAGCCCCTCCTCCCTGCCCATTTTCAAAGGTTTACATGTGCCAAGTTTTAACATTATTCTGATGAATTTTGAAGCAAATCAGGTAAAAATAAGAGGGTGATCTCAATGTATGCTGAAAGTGACACATTTTCTGCTTCCAGTTGGTGGCGCTATGACTTTGAATCACAATAGTCAAATCCATGTGATCAGCCTTGTACAACGAAGACTAAGCCAAAGTTTCATCAAAATCAATTAATGTATGCAGAAGTTATAACACTTTGTTTCCCTTTTCTTGCCATAAATTCGTTGCCTCGCCACGGCCAAACCGTTTGAGATATCCAAAATCCGTTTGCAATTAAACAACTTCAATGTGTTCGCAACAAGTTAAAAAAAGCTTGGTGTAAATTGGATAAACCCTGTAGGAGTAGTAGTATAAAATTCATAGCCTGTTTTTTCAAAAAATTAACATTCAAACCAAAATAGCTGACTTCCTGTTGGTTGGAGCTAATGAATGTAAATTAGAAAATTGTCCGGCTTGATGAGAATAATATGTGTACCGAGTTTGGTGACTGTAGGAAAAACTAACCCCCACTTTTGTCAAAAGGTGGCGCTACTGAGCCCCTCCACCACGCCCATTTCTATGGCTTTGTCCATGTCTACTGGTTGACAATATTGATGTGTGTGTCGAGTTTCATGCAATTTGAAGCATGTTAAGAGCCTCAAAAACACTCAAGAATATTATTACAGTTTGACCTGTTGCCATGGCAACAATATTTCAAATATCAAAAATCCTGTCATAGGTCTACATCTGCTGTGTATTGACATTACACTGATGAAGTTTGAAGCAAATCAGGTAAAAATAAGAGGGTGATCTCAAAACATTTCAAAAAGTGATACACTTCCTGCTGCCAGTTGGTGGCGCTATAACTTTGACTCACAATAGTCACATCCATGTGATCAGACTCCTATAACGAACACACTCGTGAAGTTTCATAAAGATCAATATATGTATTAAGACGTTATAACACATTTCCTGTTTCCTTTTTCTCGCCATAAATTCGTTGCCTCGCCACGGCCAAACCGTTCGAGATATCAAAAATCCCCTGGCAATTTTTAATCATCAGTGTCTTGACTTCATGCTGACCGAGTTTGGTGGCGATCGGATTAATCGTCTAGGAGGAGTATATCAAATTCCAGAGCATGCGTTTTTCAAACAACCCTTAATAGCTGACTTCCTGTTGGCGTGGCGATTAACTTAGAGCGCGAAAGTTGTTCGGCCCGATGAGGTCTATATGTGTACCGAGTTTCATACTAATACGTGCAAGCATGTTTAATATATGGACCAAATTTTCAGACTTTTTTCAAGGGGGCGCTGTCGAGCCCCCCTGCCACGCCCGGGTACCAGCCTCTCCGGCGTCCTAATGGCCGCGGATTCCAATGTGTGTGCCAATTTTCAAGAGTTTTTGAGCATGTTAAGGCCCCCAAAAAGCCCCGGAAGACGGAAAAAAAATAAAAAAATTAAAAAAAATAAATAAATATAGCTGCGAGCAGCGATGGCGGGCCCAAGCCCGGTGGCACCGCCACCCCGGTGGCTTCAGGGCAACTGTGCACAGCGGGCAATAGGCACTTAAAACGGTTAAACATCAAAGGACTATGTCAAATTCACTCCACATTTACTGCACTACAAGGTGCCGTTATAGAGCCCCTCCTCCCTGCCCATTTTCAAAGGTTTACATGTGCCAAGTTTTAACATTATTCTGATGAATTTTGAAGCAAATCAGGTAAAAATAAGAGGGTGATCTCAATGTATGCTGAAAGTGACACATTTTCTGCTTCCAGTTGGTGGCGCTATGACTTTGAATCACAATAGTCAAATCCATGTGATCAGCCTTGTACAACGAAGACTAAGCCAAAGTTTCATCAAAATCAATTAATGTATGCAGAAGTTATAACACTTTGTTTCCCTTTTCTTGCCATAAATTCGTTGCCTCGCCACGGCCAAACCGTTTGAGATATCCAAAATCTGTTTGCAATTAAACAACTTCAATCTGTTAGCAACAAGTTAAAAAAAGCTTGGTGTAAATTGGATAAACCCTGTAGGAGTAGTAGTATAAAATTCATAGCCTGTTTTTTCAAAAAATTAACATTCAAACCAAAATAGCTGACTTCCTGTTGGTCGGAGCTAATGAATGTAAATTAGAAAATTGTCCGGCTTGATGAGAATAATATGTGTACCGAGTTTGGTGACTGTAGGAAAAACTAACCCCCACTTTTGTCAAAAGGTGGCGCTACTGAGCCCCTCCACCACGCCCATTTCTATGGCTTTGTCCATGTCTACTGGTTGACAATATTGATGTGTGTGTCGAGTTTCATGCAATTTGAAGCATGTTAAGAGCCTCAAAAACACTCAAGAATATTATTACAGTTTGACCTGTTGCCATGGCAACAATATTTCAAATATCAAAAATCCTGTCATAGGTCTACATCTGCTGTGTATTGACATTACACTGATGAAGTTTGAAGCAAATCAGGTAAAAATAAGAGGGTGATCTCAAAGCATTTTAAAAGTGATACACTTCTTGCTGCCATTTGGTGGCGCTATAACTTTGACTCACAATAGTTACATCCATGTGATCAGACTACTACAACCAACACACTCCTGAAGTTTCATAAACATCAATCAATGTATGCAGAAGTTATAACACATTTCCTGTTTCCCTTTTCTCGCCATAAATTCGTTGCCTCGCCACGGCCAAACCGTTTGAGATATCCAAAATCCGTTTGCAATTAAACAACTTCAATGTGTTCGCAACAAGTTAAAAAAGGCTTGGTGTAAATTGGATAAACCCTGTAGGAGTAGTAGTATAAAATTCATAGCCTGTTTTTTCAAAAAATTAACATTCAAACCAAAATAGCTGACTTCCTGTTGGTCGGAGCTAATGAATGTAAATTAGAAAATTGTCCGGCTTGATGAGAATAATATGTGTACCGAGTTTGGTGACTGTAGGAAAAACTAAACCCACAACATTTGTCAAAAGGTGGCGCTACTGAGCCCCTCCACCACGCCCATTTCTATGGCTTTGTCCATGTCTACTGGTTGACAATATTGATGTGTGTGTCGAGTTTCATGCAATTTGAAGCATGTTAAGATCCTCAAAAACACTCAAGAATATTATTACAGTTTGACCTGTTGCCATGGCAACAATATTTCAAATATCAAAAATCCTGTCATAGGTCTACATCTGCTGTGTATTGACATTACACTGATGAAGTTTGAAGCAAATCAGGTAAAAATAAGAGGGTGATCTCAAAACATTTCAAAAAGTGATACACTTCCTGCTGCCAGTTGGTGGCGCTATAACTTTGACTCACAATAGTCACATCCATGTGATCAGACTCCTATAACGAACACACTCGTGAAGTTTCATAAAGATCAATATATGTATTAAGACGTTATAACACATTTCCTGTTTCCTTTTTCTCGCCATAAATTCGTTGCCTCGCCACGGCCAAACCGTTCGAGATATCAAAAATCCCCTGGCAATTTTTAATCATCAGTGTCTTGACTTCATGCTGACCGAGTTTGGTGGCGATCGGATTAATCGTCTAGGAGGAGTATATCAAATTCCAGAGCATGCGTTTTTCAAACAACCCTTAATAGCTGACTTCCTGTTGGCGTGGCGATTAACTTAGAGCGCGAAAGTTGTTCGGCCCGATGAGGTCTATATGTGTACCGAGTTTCATACTAATACGTGCAAGCATGTTTAATATATGGACCAAATTTTCAGACTTTTTTCAAGGGGGCGCTGTCGAGCCCCCCTGCCACGCCCGGGTACCAGCCTCTCCGGCGTCCTAATGGCCGCGGATTCCAATGTGTGTGCCAATTTTCAAGAGTTTTTGAGCATGTTAAGGCCCCCAAAAAGCCCCGGAAGACGGAAAAAAAAAAAAAAAAAAAAAAAAAATAATAATCCTTAGAAGAACAAGAGGGCCCTGCGCGAATTTTCGCTTGGGCCCTAATAAATAAATAATAATAATCCTTAGAAGAACAAGAGGGCCCTGCGCGAATTTTCGCTTGGGCCCTAATAATCCTTAGAAGAACAAGAGGGCCCTGCGCGAATTTTCGCTTGGGCCCTAATAATAATCCTTAGAAGAACAAGAGGGCCCTGCGCGAATTTTCGCTTGGGCCCTAATAATCCTTAGAAGAACAAGAGGGCCCTGCGCGAATTTTCGCTTGGGCCCTAATAATAATAATCCTTAGAAGAACAAGAGGGCCCTGCGCGAATTTTCGCTTGGGCCCTAATAATCCTTAGAAGAACAAGAGGGCCCTGCGCGCTTAATTCGCTTGGGCCCTAATAATCCTTAGAAGAACAAGAGGGCCCTGCGCGAATTTTCGCTTGGGCCCTAATAAATAAAGGTGTAATCTTAAATATAGTGTTAAATATTAGCTTATTTATTATTAAATATTAACATAGTTATCTTAATTATAAGAAGATATCAAAACCCTGAAATAACACTAACAATTGTAACACGTGTGCTCCAAGGAAGACGAATGCAGAAGATTCAAGTAACACAAGGAAGTTTAATCTCAAAGACAGGAAGAACGGGCGACAGCAAACACATGTAACATTAACAATACCGAACACTGAACAGAACACAGGCAGGAACTTAAATACACAATAAAAATGACGAACAGCTGTGATGGTGGTTAGTGTCCAGTGGCGGGAACTTAGAACAAAGAAGCACATGACAACCAAAACAAATGGGACAAGACGTTGACTGTGGCAACAATAAAGAGATGAAGAGTATTTTTATAGCCTATTTCAAGTCATTGTGTTAATGAATGAGTCATTTATTCAACTGATTCATTCAAAACACTGATTCATTCAGGAATAAATATCAAGTGGATCTCTATAATAATATATTGGGCCATTGAATTATTCGGTCAACTGATTCTTTCAAAGACTCCGATTCATTCAGGAGTTAAACACTGCTCTGTACGCTATGCGTCAGATTTGCATTGGAAGTATAGTTGGCAGAGAAAATAAAACACAAACGGTGTGTGACATTCATTAATACTCAATATTAATAAAATAAACTCAGAATATTGCCTAAAACAAAAGTTATAATTTTAAGAAAAGGAAAAAATGGCATGTTGCCTGTTATATACATACTGTATTTGACATTATACGCCAGTGATAACCTACATTTCCTACACTTCTCTATGAAAAAAAAAAAAAAAAACTCCTTAGAATAGGCCTAATAGATAGGCTGTGACTGTAAATTACACAATAAATATCTTTTCACAGCCTATCTGTTATAACATTTCAAATTCATCCCATGTTGTCTAAAACAAAAGACTGCTGCATATTTACACTTAAGTTGATGCTAGTACTTTGCGCTTCAATGTATTGTACATTCGCTCTATGCTGTCCAGTGCATCGAGCAGCTTCGCTTGATTTTTATAGTTGGTCAGTTAAATAAAACAGGCAGTGTGCTAAAGTTTTAGGCTAGGGGGTAGTTGTATGCAGCTGCAAAGTAAATTTGTAAATAAAGCTGCAAAGTAAATAAGTCATATTTATGAGATAAACTAATATTTCACATGTACATGAATTTATGTCTACACATAAATTTATGACTCTGCACCAGTATGATTTGTGTCAAGCCATTCACTAGTCTGGTTATTTGATGAGAAAGAGATGAAATGTTAGCCTGGTAATACCAGACTCTGCTACTTCACTTTGCTTCGTAGACAGAGTCTGGAATGGCATAATAGAGAAGTGTTTTCTCTCTCGCCAGGGGGCGCTTGTCTGAAGTTTAAAATCATTGGTTACCCGTAAGCCAATCAGATATGTTTAGTTATGACGTATGTTATGTGCCTGTACAGCCGCATCGAAGCACAGACATCATGCATCGAACTCAAATCTATGATTGAACTTCCACTGTAAACCTGTTGTAAACACATGATAAAACAAATGTTTATCAAACACTCTTCTTGTTCTGGCTTCAGTTTGAAAAAGAGTTGAATGTTCTCCATAATAGAGCGAATTGCATCCCGTGTCTCGTTTCCCATTTCCGCGGTCGTTTCGGTTCTCGATTTCTCTAACCTACAATGTAAAACTCGGCGCTTAGCATCTACGTCACGGCTCTCAGCCCGCCCTCTGTTCGTTGATTGGCCCGGCTGTTTCCAGACCGGTGGTAAACAGAAAGCTCTGACGCTGTCTCAGACTGAGTACAGAAGCGAAATGAAATTGAGCGGAAGTAAGAAGTCTGACGTAGTCAGGCTAATGAAATGTAGAATAAACGCGTTAAGAATCCGTACAACTGTAGAGCGAGGGACTTGTATTCTGTTGAGTGGAACCGATGAACAACTGATGATGACATGGTTTGATTTCTGGTTGACCAATCTGTGAAAATTCCCGCCCACTAGAGATCAAATATTCAAGCTGATTATTCGTTTCCAACCCCAGAACGAAAAAATAAAAAATCAAGCCAATTTTTTATTTTTGTTTTCTTTTTAAAAATGAAAAATGAAAAGTGTGTGTTTTTTTTTTTTCTGATTTCAATATTAAATCAAAAAACGAATGAACGGAAGATACCCTGATTCTACAGGATCTTGTGGTCATCATCTACAAATGAAAAAAAAAAGCACAGTTTTCACAGACTGTTTACACATATCTACTGCTGAGTAGAGTTGTCAAAAGTACCGACTTCGGTAACTATCGGTACTGAAATTTTAAAAATGTGACACTTTGAGTGCTGTTGAGCAGATTCGTAAACCCCTCTGATTGGCCATTGTGTTCACACGCTCATCTGATATGTCTGTGATTGGCTTCAGTGATGAACGTGCAACAGTGTTTGAAAGCACACAGTTGTTTGAATCTGAAAGCGCAAGCAGCGTCTATCAGCGGACTGATCCGCGATAGACGCCTGCTTTCCAATGCTCCCTAGTGTATCTGTGTAAGCGCTCAGTGAAGAGCTTCATGGATGACTTTTACTATGTTTTTACAGCGTTGATCTTTGAAGCCAATCACAGAAATATGCGATGAGCGTGTCAACACAATGGCCAATAAAATAGGGTGACCAGATGTCCCCGTTTTCCGGACAGTCCCGCAGTGTTGCCAAGTCCACAGTTTTCCCACAGAATTGAACTACTTTTAGGGGCCGTTCACACAGAATGCATTTTTCTATTCCAATGTGCTACTTTCCCATTGTGCGCTTGACAGACGTGCATGACTGTTACGCTTGCGTCTCGCACCTTTTGCAGCTCCGCGTTTTTAAAACACTGTGTCAAGTTAAAAGAATTTCAACTTTTACACGCAGCGCCGATCATCAATGTCAGTTCCAAAACAGTGGACCATTGGCTTGAAAAAGCCAACTTATTGATCTACGTCTTAAGCTTATTATTATTAAGTTGGCT